>NC_056751.1:710479716-710779716 GCF_019279795.1 Protopterus annectens | reverse complement strand
GTAGCTTTCTTATGGACTTATCAACTAGAACAGAGAATACTCTGCATGGCAAGAATCTGATATTGGTTACTATGGATGTCACCAGTCTTTTTACAGTGATCCCAAACCAATATGAGATTGAAGCTATATGTCAATTTTTACATGGAATAGGGCTAGAGCCAACTTAATTTGTTCCCTATTGAAGTTAGTCTTAGAAAATAATGTGTTTGTATATGGGCAAGATTACTAGGGAGTAGCCACAAGCACTCCATGTACCAATAATTATTTGAACGTGGTACTTATCCATTGGGAAGAATCAGAAGTTTTGAATGAAATCAATCCATGGTTATGCCATCTGTTATATTACGGTTGCTTTGTAGATAACATCTTTATCCTATGGGAAGGAGATGAGGACCAACTAACTTTATTCACCAATTGCCTCAATACCAATACTAACTTCCTGGAATTCAAGGTCAATTACTCTAGAGACTATATAGATTTATTGGATGTTAAAATTGTTTTGCAAGAAGGACCAAGAGTGAATACTAGTCTTTACAGAAAAAGTACATGGTGAAACCATTATTTGCATCGAAACAGCATGCACCCTGGCCGCATTTTTTGCAACATCATGGATAACCAAGCAACATGCATTTCTAGGCTATGAACTGAAGAAATGGAGTTCAGTAGGGAATACCAGATGCTGCAGAATAACCTCATTGAAAGAGGTTATAAAGAAAAGGATATTGCCATGAAAACAGATAATAGGGAACTGAGAGCACTGACAGGGTGACCCTATTTTGGGAAAAGAGAAATATACGGGATGGATGTGTTGGATAGTAATCAAGCAAATAAGATGACCCATGTTAACTGCTCACTAACTTATAGTATTGATAACAGAGAAATGTGTGAGGTAGTAAAGAAATTCTGATCCATTTAGTTGGAAGATGATAAAATAAGGAATATTGTTGATTACTATCCTAAGTTTACCTTCAAGAATAAGAAAAATATTAAAAGATTAATTTGTAATAAAGATGGATTCAAATGCAAACCTTTGTCCCACGGACAAGGAACATTTAAGTGCAATTGATGCAAGGCTTGTACATCCATAGATAATAGCAACACTTTTATACATCCTGTCACCAACAAAAGCTGCACTTTCGAAGCTTTTTCCAATTGCAACAGTAAACATGTGGTTTACCTTGCCTTTTGTAACTCATGTAATGTTTTCTATGTTGGGAAAACTGACCAATGTCTAAAAGGCAGAGTACTCCATCATCTCAGAGATATCAAAAACAGGGACCTGACAAATGTGTTAGCACTGCATGTTTCATCAAATCCCTTGCACAGCTTTAAGTTCAAAGCTATAGAAAAAGTTGCTGAAACCACCAGACTAGGTGACATTAACAATCAAACTGAAATCTGAGAGATCAGCTGGATTACCAATATGAGAGCTGATCGCTATCCAGGGCTGAACAATTTAGTTCCATTTAAACTAATCTTGAAAGGAAGATGGCTCTCTATTTGTCCCAGCAAGAAGAATTAATCATTGTACAGCAAGTATCTAGACAATATGTATGCGGCGATTGAATTAAAACTGGGAAACCAAGTCTCAGACTGTTATAAATAGGATGTGATGAAGTGGTCAGCCTACTTAGTTGTGGATGGTACAGCTATTGCTGAAAGCTATAAGTGATATTAATGTTTTCCTCTATCTGGGAAAGGAAGATGGTTCCTCACTTGTCTCAGCAAGGAGAATTAATCACTGTTCAATGAAAATGCAGATTAAAACGCAACTGGTATTTAAGTACTTAAACCACCACAGGCAACAATCTGATTAAGAGGTCAGGACATTGGATTTGTGACTGGGACAGCAACTGCTGAGAAATCTATTGGTTAATCAATATGGATTTTGGAACATGACAAGTAATGGCAGCAGTTGCTAATAACCGTAGACCCTCAACGTGATATTTGCAATGTTGTTAATTTATGCCCAGACTGCTACCTATGAAGACATGCCACCTATGAAGACATGCGCAAAGCATTTGATTAACAATAGGATGTATGATCGTAGTTTTTTGGTTCTACTAAGATTAAACAAGCTGTATTTGTATCTAATATATAGCATTTGATTTGAATAATCAAGCTACACTTTAAGTGTTACGTAGGAATCTGAACCAGCAGGTTTAACAACAGGATGTGATGATCGTATCTTTTGGAATCAATTAAGCTGTATTTGTGCCTAAAATATAGCATTGGATTTGTATAACCAAGATACACCTCAAGTGTCGCATAGGAATCCTGTGCAGACATCAATTTTAAATTTAGTTTACACTCTAGATCGTGATTATGGTTAATGTGACAGAATTCTATTTAACTGGATATTAGAATATCATGGCAGCAGCTCGTTTCTTCTTATATGAACAAAGAGCGGGCATTAATCATTACCATCTTTGATGATCTTGTCCTGAGAAGGGGCAGACAACAGCACTAAAGACTGGTGATGCTACCATTAAAGGGTGAGAACTGAATAGTAGCATCCTATTGGAGTACAAATCTAAGTTTCAACTGGTTTACACCAGGAGACATTGATCTACGTAATGAAAAGATTGGTGGATCCACTATTGGTTTATATGAGGGTGCATACTGAATACTAGCACTTTATTATAGGAAATATAATTTTTACTGAAAGAGACAGCGGAAAGAAATTTATGATCTGAAAAGGGCATTTTTAGCAGAAAGCACTTATTGGGATCATTTTAACAGTTCTGATACTATCTTTTACTGAGCCTACCAAGAAATTGTTTTATGCATTTATATTAAAGCTTGTTTTAGCAGGCTGATCACTAGACCATAGTGGTAACCCAGGGCTTTTACTTGTTCATCTAAGTAATCTTACACACTTAACACATTAAGAGTCTTGGTATTTCAATAGCAAAATTTCAAGGATATCCGAAGCACTCAAAATCTTAGTATGATTTATAGATCCTGTTCTGATCACTTCCTTTTCAGTTTTACATAATATTGTTAAATTTCAAAACTCTTTGAATGCAGGACCTTAATTCGGTTTCCAGTTTTTGTAATAACTTTTCTAGCTAATACCAGGAGATTCAAGAACAGTTTTTGTTGTTTGGCTTTTACAGACACAGGAAGTGGAATATTCATTAGTATTACTGATCTAGTTAAAGAACAATTATCAGACCACAACCCCTTAAAAACATACTTATCTCTTCCCAATATAAATTTTTCACAGTCCATAAACGTGTGTGCCCAATCAGCCTTTACAGTGTTACTACATCTCCAACAAACTGAAGAAGTGATTTTACTAAACTTAGAGATGTTATAGGGAGTAACAAATATTCTTTGTACATATTTCCACATAAAGGCTTTCCAGTATAAACCTGAACAAGTTTGACTAACTTAAGTAACAAAGTTTTATTCTTATCATCTATTGAGTCACTCAATCCACTACTATTGAAAAAGTTCCAGAATTTTGCATCAAAATTATTATTATTTATAATTAACTTATATAACTTGGACAAGCTTCCTTTGTAGTCCAACTTACCCCTCTGATAGCATTTGTATATTCATATAATGGGGAAATACTGTTGTATTCCCCTTCACTCATATTATCTACAAATTTATTTCATGTCTTACTGATGGATAATATTAACTGCTTAACAGATTCATCCAACTTATAATCTTTCATTAAATATTCTGATGACTTAGCTTTTCCTTTTTCAAAGCAATCAGACTATAATACTAATCTATTCTTTTTAATAAATTTATTTTCACATTGTGCTGAATTTCCTTAAATCCAAAGGTGTGTGCAATGGAAAAGCACAACCATTTCCATTTTGTTATTAACAGAATTTTAAAAACATATTTCTTACCTGTTTCAAGAATTGATTTAATTTATGCAGTGTCTAGAGATTGAAATGAATTTCCTCAAAAAGTAAATTTTATTAACCAGAAGAAAGCATTGTTACATATTTCTAAATTATCATATTGATAAACTTATATGAATTTAATAAAATCTGAGAACTCATAGAAGGAAATACACAAACTCCAAAATAAATGAAAAAAAACACCAAGCCAGAACAGTAAACACAAGCTCAATGTGAAATACTTTACTTTTATTACAAAATAATAAAAGGATATGTGCCATGACTATTTACATTGTGTTATGAATAGTAGGGTATGTTCCCACTGTCCCATAACCATGTCTGCAAATAAGGAACCACAGGGGAGCCTATAGCTACCCCTTCTTCTGCAGATATTATTCCCCCTTATAAATCAGACAGTTGTTCTTTAATATTAACTCCAAAAGCTCCTCATACAAGTTAATACATTCCTGTATCATCCCTGCCCGCAAAAGGTAGTCACAAAATCACTGAATCCCTACATCATAAGGGATTGCAGTGTATAGATCTCTCACATCAATAGTGATTAATATATCATTCTCATTAAAATCAAGATTATTGATTCTCTTTAAACAATACCATGAAGATTTGCAAACACAACTCTCCTGTTGCTGTAAAGCTTTAAGTTTATGATCTATGAAGTTGATGCATGATGTGGTAATGGATCCACTGCCATCCACAATGGGATGCAAGGGTGGATTATTGACATCCTTATAGATTCTTAGTATCCCCCAAAATTGTGGGTACTGTGAAGATATGTGAAGGCTGCCAGCCAAGCCAGATAGAATTTTGTAGATAATTCTGTCATTTGTAAATATTAATATAAGCCACAGGCTTGTTCTCTTAAATGGAAGAACATGGTGTTAAATGTCAAACTGCAAAAATGTAACAACAGTGCACTCTGCTGTAGGAAAGCTGATAACTCAAGCATTGTGTAATTGTTTGATCTCAAAACCCAGAGCCGAGATGTCTGGATGAAAGAATTCTTGCTTTTGTTTTGAGACTAGAGTTAATTGCTAGAATTTGCATGTATAATATATTTTATTGCTATAGCTTCCTGACCAGGTGCAAGATCAAAGCAATGTAAATGTACAGTTTCTGTTAGCCAGGGAACCAGGGAGAAATGATGTAATCTGAAATGAGTCACTGGTATTGTGTTATGAATTTAAGGACAGAGAGACTCAGAGCATTTGGTATTTGTCTTGAGAACATCCAACATCACCAGCACTCTGCCTATGCTCTATATGTAAGTTGATTTTAGAACTGTGTTTTCTCTTAGATATAGATAGGAAATAGGAAGGTTAGATTCGATTTTTTCTGTATTGATGTCAGAACTTTCTACTGTATTATTTTAAGTATTTCTCTGTGATCTCTGAACTCTTGACTAGCACTGAGTAGTAAGAAGTATTGTCTTGTGTTTCTATGATTTATTATTAAATATTTTTAAACCTTTCAACTGTGCTGTTTTGTGTAGCGATAATTTAAGCTCTAGAGTGCACTGCATGTATATAGTGATACTGTCCAAGTCACTCCAATAAGCTTTGCTGTTCATTCACACAACATTTAGATAATAATATTGCACAGTAATAATTGGACACCCTTTGATAAGTTGCTTATTAGTAGCTGATATTAGTGGTTACTGGCAAGTGGCACCACTGTATAGTCTGAGGAAAAGGGCACACCTAGACAACTTGTGCCAGCCTTCCCCAGGAGTGCCTGTGTGTTTATATATAACTCATATCCCAAAGTGTGTGTATGTGTCAGCTACTTTGGCAGGGACATGAAGCACTGATTGGACAGAGAGGGTGCTGGAGGCTTTAGCTTGTCCACTAGGCTGAGATCTGGACCCTATAGTTGTGCCAGTGGGGAGTCTTATTGGCAATCTGGAGAGAAAGGGAGAAACTAGCCCCAGACTGACTGTGATCTCTGTGTGCTCTTAAGAGAAATTGTACTTTACTGTGTGTGTATTTGTTATCTTCCCCTATGTGGGCACCCCTCACTGGTGTTAGTGGTGAGGATTGAGGCTCCTGGATTGCTGGGCCAGTGCATGGGCATCACATATTAATTGTTTGGCAGTGGTGGGATATCCATACCACATATTAATTGGTTGGCAAATACTAATTGGCTTGTAGTGGTGTGGATAGTGTGAATTCTTGTAGCTTGAGTACAGTGATCTCTGAAGGTGTTTTTGTACTCTTAATCAGCCATGCAGTGAATACTCAGAGTTCAGATCACAATTGTTTTATTTCTTTTGTTAGCTTAGCTAGTCAGGGAGAGCAGGCAAGCATGTCAGCAGAGGAGTACAGAAAGCTGACAATAAGCCAGCTGGCTGAGATGTGCCAGGCTAGGGCACTGGTGCACAGGGACCTGAATAAGGCAGACATGATTGCGGCTTTGGTCACAGCTGCATCAGAAAACAGCAATCAGGAGGGCAATCAGATTGGCATTGGAGATGTACAACACTCAGAGAATGGACAGCTCAACCTATCTGCAGAGGACTTAAAAATCCATCTGGAGCTAAAGAGACTTGAGTTGGAGGCCAGGCATTTGGAAACAGAAACAACAGAGAGACTGAGACATCTACAGGCTGAGGAGAATGAGAAACTGCTATGCCTGGAAGCTGAGGAGAAGGAAAGGCAGAGACAGCATGAAAAGGAGATGCTGACTCTTCACCAGTCATGGAGGTAATGGGGAAGGGAGTAACTGGACCCCAGAAGCACAAAAAGTCAGTACATTTCTTCTGCAATTTACAGAGGAGTTTACTTTTGATAGTTTCATTCATGTTTGAGAGGGTATGAAAACAGTATGATGTTGACCAAAGGCTCTGTGCACGGTTCCTAACCACCTCACTCCATGGTAAAGCTGTAACTGTTTTAATTATATTGCTGTTAAGAACTGTTTGTTAGAATTTTTTTAAGCTAACACTTGAAATGTATAGGAAAATGTTTCATGAGCATAGACACAAGGCAAATGAATGTGTGTGTGAATATGTTGCTGAACTGAGCACTTATTTTCATAGGTGGGTGAGTGGATGTTGGGTCACCACTTTTGAAGGACTGGCAGAGCTTTTGGTGAGTGAACAAGCCCTTAGCACTTTGCCTGAGGACATGAGGATCTAGTTAGCTGATAGACAATGTGCTACTTCAGAGGAGTTATGGAAGAAGGGAGATATATACCTAGCAAGCAGGGCATCCTTGCACAGGAAAGGGACCCCCAGTACTGTTCATGGGTCTAAAGGAACCCATGGTTGACAGCCCAGACTGACCCAACAGAATCTGCCAGTAGCAGGAGAAGCCACTACTCCAGGTACACATCCAGGACCTAGGGTTAAATGTTTTGAATGCAACCAGTCGGGCCATGTGGCATACAGATGTCCATGGAGGCAAGGTGGGAAACAAAAAATGAGAGAGCCAGTAAGTGGGGAAGACAAAATGCCAATGGTAGGCTGCTTTGAGACAACAGCATTACCAAACTACCATCCTGCAGATATCCTGATACAGAAGGATGTTGATGAGGCAGTACTATGTGTTAATGCAGTTACACACAGTCAGGCTTCGAGACAAGCATGTGGGTCTGGTAGCCTGGGAGAGACCGAGACTGACCGCATATTTGCAGCCAGGACTGGTGAGGTGGTTACTTCAGGGAGGAAGCTACACTGTAGCAGTGAGGCTGAAGGTGAGCCACAGCTGCTTGTGGGTACTGATGTTCCCTTGGACAGAGTGACTGCAAAGGTAGAGATGAGTAGTAGTACCCAGGCTGACAGTGAGGCACCACTGTCAGAGGATGCCAAACTTGCTGTGGAATGGAGCTGGGAAGGGTTACAAAGAGAGAGTTGAGACAGGCTCAGCTCTCAGATCCTACATTGCAAGGTCTGTGGCAGATAACTAGTGAGACACCTGATTCTCAAGGGAAGGGGGAATCTGTACACTGGGGAAAATGGTTACTGTATAGAGAGTGTACCCCTGAGGGAGGTCTAGAAGGTGAGAGGGTACAGCAGTTGGTAGTTCCTAGAACCTACCATCTGGCACTTCTAGCCATAGCCCATGATATTCCCTTTGCAGGTCATATGGGCATAAAAAGTATAGAGACGTATTATGCAGAACTTCTATTTGCATGGAATTTTCAGAGATGTAACAGGGTACTGCAGGACCTGTGAGTAGTGCCAAAAGGTAGGCAAGGCAGGAGACAAGGGGAGAGATCCTTTGATGCCTTTGTCTGTGATTGAGGAGTCATTTCAGAGGGTAGCTATGGCTATTGTGGGGCCTCTGAGTACGCAAAGTTCCACAGGGAAAATGTATATCCTAGTGATGTAGATTATGCTGCAAGATACCCTGAGGGAGTGGCTTTGTCCTCCATTGAGGCAGAAAAGGTGGCAATGCTTTGTTAGAAATTTTCAGCAGGGTAGGTTTCCCAAAAGAAATACTGACTGACAGAGGTGCCAATTTCATGTCAGACCTGCTGGCTTGCTGTGGAAGTACTGTGGGGTGAAGCACCTGAAGACCATCCCCTACCATCTCCAGACTAATGGTCTCATTGAGAGGTTAAACTCTACAATTAGGTTCATGCTACGGGCATTTGCAGATCAGTTAAACAGGGAGTGGGACAAATATTTGCCCCATCTGTTGTTTGCTTATAGAGAAGTTCCCCAGAAATCCCAAGGTTTTTCACCCTTTGAGTTGTTGTATGGGCACAGGATGAAGGGACCTCTAGATTTAATTCATGATGATGGGAAGGTGAGTGTGAATCTCACAAGGTGTCTGTTGTGGCATATGTCCTAAACCTCAGGACAAGGCTCAGGGCACTCATGGGCTTGTCCTAGGAGAACCTGGCAGAAGCATAACAACAGAAAAAAGTATGGTATGACAGGAATGCTTGAGCTAGAGATTATGCTGTAGGGCAGCGGGTAATGATTCTAATTACTGTCAGCCACAACAAGCTGCAAGGTAGGGTCCCTCCAAGGTGGTATGAAAGGTAAGTGATGTTAACTACATGGTAGAACTGCTAGCAGGAGCACAAATTGTACCATGTTAACATGATGAAAGCTTACCATGATAGGGAGACCCTTGTGCTGAGTATTTGCAGTAGGTTGCAGGAGGAGTCTGAGGGAGATCTGGTGACTGATCCTCTCAGTGAGGCTCGGACTGACACCTCAGTGGAAAGGGTAGCAATGTCCCAGCAGCTATCTCCTACCCAGGTTTGATAAATTTGAGCAGTGTTACAGGAGTTTGGGGAAATATTCACTGGGAAACCAGGGTGTACCCACCTGGTGCAGCACCAGGTGAATACAGAACCCCAAAGGCCTATTAGGCATGCTCCTTATAGGGTTCCTGAGAGAGTCAAACAGACTCTGAGGGAGGAGATACAGGGGATGTTGGAACTAGGGGTAATTCAGGAGTACAACAGTCCCTAGGCCACCCCAGTGCTGCTGGTGTCAAAGAAGGATGGCAGCACCATGTTCTGTGTGGACTACAGGAAATTAAATAATCACACAGAGTCAGATGCTTACTCCATGCCTGGGACAGATGAGGCCCTACAGCAGCTGGGTGGGGCTAAGTATCTTACCACCATTGATCTTACCAAGGGTTACTGGCAAGTGCCCTTGACTCCCAGTGCTAGAGAGAGGTCAGCCTCTCAACCTGGAATCATCAAAAATCTGGACAAGGCCCATGAAAAATAGGTACAAATCTGTATGCTGATTAACGTAACATTTGCATACATAATTACATAACCCCATCTACTCCAATGGAATTGTGGGATAACTTTCAAATGCAAACTGAAGAACAGACAACCAAAATATGGCAACAGAATCTCCTTGCAGCCTTTCCAATGTCCCATTACCTGTCTATTTCACCCCATTTACCATAAACACTAATGTGAGCATACTGCTTTACTTCTACAATGATTATTTGGATTTTATTTTTACATTTTATAGCACAATGCACAAACACGAATAGGTATCTGTTAAACAAAGCAATACTGTCTCACAATGAAAATAGACTTGGCATTAAAACTTCTCTGGCCTTGAAACTCACATTCATTGAAACAGCATTGAAAGCCACACCACATCCAAAGAAAATGCATCTGGCCAGTGGTGGATAAAGATTACCTTTGGGCTGTTTTCAAATCATAGGCCCCTTGCACACAAAACAAGAAACATGCATGCGTTCTTTGATACACCTTCCTGACTTTATTAAATTATATTCCTTGTATAATACAGCACACTTGTTAGACTTAAGTTAGAGCACATTTTAAATTTATAGTTTGAACATTTTTCCAGTAGGCAAGGAAACATAATGCATGAACCAGTAATGACAAAAACTGCCCAGTTAAGAACATTTCCATCATAAAAGTGTGAATCTATAAATAGAATGACAGTAGTGTAAGCCGTTGGCATCTTGCACAACTTCTTGCACTTATTTTCAATTTCAGGTTTTTTTTTTGGAGGGTGGGGCAAAAGGGCAAAAAAAAACAGAGACATTTTAATCACTGCTTGTATAATTTTGGAAAGTTGCTAGAAATAAAACAGATTACTACCATGTATTTTTCACTGCCAAGTCTTGAACCCAAAACCCTGTGCACTGCAATCAGAACAGCATACCCCTATGCCAAATCATCAGCTTCTTGAAGGACAGTTAGACTGAACCTTAAATGGCTATCATTTAGTGAATTCAGTTCTCACCATACCTCTCAATCTCTTAGCACAAAAAACCCGGACAAAGCCAATAATGGGGGAATACAGCCCCAAAACAGGGACAAATACATTTCAAATACTTAACTGATCTTATAAACTTAGAAAATTGCTAGAATAAAAGGTTTTGTGTTACCATTTATTTTCTGAAGAACATGAAGTCTGAAATTCAAATGCTTATCAGTATTTAGTAAATTCAATCATTTAGTGTTTTGCAAGAAAAATACTTAAAATCACGGTTTTAATGAGGAACAGAACAAAAATATGAGAAATAAACTCACAAATGATGGTGGGTAGGGACTTTAAGCTCTTTTTACCTTGTACCCAAGGTACAGTGTTTGAGCCTTTCTACACACACACACACACACACACACACACACACACACACACACACACACACACACATGTTCACCTTATTTCCACCTACAGCCAAATGCATAGCTGATAATAAGAAATATTATATTCTTGCCTAATTGTTCTGACGGATTTTTGGAGCTCCTACCACTATATTGTATTATCATTAGGACTGGGAGGATAGCCATCCATAAATGGGGTATACGTGATTTTGAGAGTTTGTGAATGTGCAGGATTTCTCAAGATTGGAGCAAGAAGGGAATGCAAGCTCTCTATTTTTTTCAGGGCAAAGTTGTTAAAATGCAACATGTTTTCAGTAAAGTAGCAGTATATATTCCTAGAATCAGATTTGATGTTCTACACTAGAGGTTGTTAAGCAGTTAAAATGATGAGGAGGCCAGCATTTAATTGTTGAAGGTAGGGTGATATGTTCATTAATGGAGAATAGATTTATGATACTGTGGTCTTTAAACATTGATAACAGTTAGAGTAAGACTTATTACATGTACATCCAAGGTTGATATGGGATGACAGGCTGAGAGTATACTCTCAGTCAAGCATCAATATAAGATAAGGAGTCTGAAGTGGAGTCAGGGTACATGGTTGGGAAATGTACAAGGTAACGGTAGATATACCGATCCCTGCCTGAGTCTTTTCCATCCTTTGAGATATTGTGGGTGTTTTATTGTTGCATATACTGAAAATCATAACTAGGTTTTTAATTATTTTGTTACAATATATGTGGATACAAGAACAGTTTGTGTCACCTGTTAACTGTGACTGAATTTTGCACTACTGTTCAAGACAGGCCATGAATGATGTGAGAGAAGTAACAAGACGTGTGCTCATTAACAACAAAAAAAAAACAATCAGTACAAGTTAACATCAAACTGTATTTCCAGTAATTATCACTAGATTGATAGAAAGGTGATGAGTTCAAGTGTGTTGTGTTTTTCTTATTGATATGGCTTGATTAGAGGTATTATTTAAAAACAAAACAAAAAAAAAAAAAAACAAGACAAAACACAGACTAATATACATTTTAGCAAGAATTAAAACATCCATAGGTAAAAGCAGCATTTGCAGAGCCATTGGGCATATTAGTAATATTCAAAGTCAAGATCCAATACACCATAAATGTAGCAAGGGGTTCACTCTTCTTCCTTCTGGCTTGCTTATTAAAACGATGAGGAGGCCAGCGGATTCCAGAGATTAGTAAATATGATGTCTGACTGATTACCTTTACTAAGGACATGTGGTTTTCATTAGTGCTCTGGAACTTGTTAACATCTGAGCAGGACATGGCCAAAAAAAAAAAATAATACCAACAAAACTGACAGCAGCAGTACATTAATATTAAGGCCTTGTGGAAAATATTTGCACTGATTTCCTGTCCACCTCTCAGCATGTCCTCATCTGTTATACTCATAATTCCTACAATCACAAAACGTATACAAAGACAGTTGTTTTGAAAACATTGCATTCTTACATAGATCTGATGAGGATTCTTTAATCCATGCTTGTTCATCAGATATTTTCCTTTCACAGTATCCCTGTCTGTAGGTCATTATAAACTTCAAGAACAACTATTGAATTTTAAAATGCATCTACAGTCCAAGGAATTACTTATGAACTGATTTCAACAATTAGTTTCATAGACACGAGACACTAAATGGCAAACCTGTCAGTTACACACGCACACACGCACACACACACACACACACACACACACACACACACACACACACACACACACACACACACACAGCATTCATTTTCACTTCCACCACGTATGAGCAAACTAAAGTACCCCAACGAGTGAAAATGCTAACCAACACTAACTGTATGAAAAGCGAGGAGTCATTCCAGCAAAGCATAACATAGTTCCAATCATCTGGGTTTACCCCGACAAGCTAATATCCAAGGCAGCAAAGCATAGCAGTCCTTCACTTGGACTGCAGACAGTTTGCAAAAAGCTTCCAATATCCAGTAAAAGCATCCAGGCTTCCAAGTTCCAACCTGTCTAAAGTATTTAAACAGACCCGCGTGCATATCTTAATTCCGACTGGCTGACGGAGCTGATGTCATTGCGTACGCAATGACATCAGCTCCAAAAATGCAAAAATTAAAAAAATAAGATATAAAAAACAGAAATGAAGGGGTGCCACTCGGGAATCATGACACCTCATTATTGGGACCCCAAAACTCGGTCAAAAATAAGTAATTTGGGATGGTTGGGAGGTCTGTTTGTGACTCCTTTTGCCTTGTATGAGTTCACAAAGATGCACTTTGGGGTGAAAAATGCCCCAGCGACTTTACAGATGCTGGTAGATCATATCCTAGCAGGAGCAGGAGGGTTTGCTCTTGCTTACCTAGATGATATTGCCATATTGCCATCTTCAGCCATTCTTGGCAACAGCACCTTCAACATGTCAGGGAGGTGCTGGCCATTAAGCCCAGCAAATGTCAGATGTGTATGGCAGCAGTCTCCTTTCTGGGACATAGAGTGGGGAGTGGTAAGATCAGGCCAGAACCTGCCAAAGTAGAAGCCATTCAGGCATGGCCTGCACCTGTTACCAAAAATCAGGTGAGGGGATTCTTAGGGACAGCAGGGTACTACAGAAAGTTCGTCCCCAGTTGTAGTACTATAGCTGCTTCCCTCACAGACCTGACAATGAAGAACAGGCCAGATAAGGTAGTGTGGAACCCAGCATCTGAGCAGGCATTCCAGGAGCTTAAGGAAGCTTTGGGAGGCCCTCCTGTGCTAGCCAATCTGGATTACAGCAAAGAATTTGTTGTGCAGGTGGATGCTTCAAACCATGGGTTTGGGGCTGTGCTTGGCCAGATTTCTTGAGAGGGAGAAGAGCACCCAGTGTTTTATCTCAGTCACAAGCTCCAACCCAGAGAGGGATGCTATGTAGCTGCAGAAAAGGAATGTCTAGCCCTAGTGTGGGCACTGCAGAAACTTCAGCCTTATCTGTATGTAAGAAAATTCACTGTAGTGACAGATCAAAATCCCCTAACATGGTTAAACAGAGCCAGCCTGCAAAATGCCAATTTGCTAAGATGGAGTCTAGGTTTGCAATCATATGATATGTCAGTGCAGCTCTGCAGTGGGAGTAGCAATGCCAAAGCAGATGGGCTCTCAAGACAGGGAATGGGGTAAGGTATACTTTGATAGACCTAACCCTCTCAAGCAACATTTCTCAAGGGTCACTTGAAAAACTAACTTGAGTTCTCTGGGGGGGGGGGGTATGTGAAGATATGTGAAGGCTGCCAGCCTAGCCAAATAGAATTTTGTAGATAATTCTGTCATTTGTAAATATTAATATAAGCCACAGGCTTGTTCTCATAAATGGAAGAAAATGGTGTTAAATGTGGAACTGCAAAAATGTAACAACAGTGCACTCTGCTGTAGGAAATCCGATAAGTCAAGCATTGTGTAATTGTTTGGTCACAAAACCCAGAGTCAAGATGTCTGGATGAAGGAATTCTTGCTTTTTGTTTTGAGACTAGAGTTTGCTAGAATTTGCATGTATAATATCTTTTATTGCTGTACCTTCCTGACCAGGTGCAAGATCAAAGCAATGTAAATGTAGAGTTTCTGTTAGCCTGGGAGCCAGAGAGAAATGATGTAATCTGAAATGAGTCAGTGGTACTGTGTTATGAATTTAAGGACAGAGAGACTCAGAGCATTTGGCATTTGTCTTGAGAACATCCAACATCACCAGCACTCTGCCTATGCTGTATATGTAAGTCTATTTTAGAACTGTGTTTTCTCTTAGATATAGCTAGGAAATAGCAAGGTTAGATTATTTTTTTCTGTATTGATGTCAGAACTTTTCTACTGTATTATTTTAAGTATTTCTCTATGATCTCTGAACTTTTGACTAGCACTGTGTAGTAAGAAGTATTGTCTTGTGTTTCTATTATGTATTATTAAATATTTTTAAACATTTCAACTGTGGCTGTTTTGTGTAGAGATAATTTAAGCACTAGAGTACATTGCATGTATATAGTGATATTGTCCAAGTCACTCCAATAAGATTTGCTGTTCAGTCACACCATTTGGATAATAATATTGCACAGTAATAATTGGACACCCTTTGATAAGGGGCTTATTAGTAACTGATATTAGTGGCTGGTGGCAAGTGGTACTACCATATAGTCTGGGTAAACGTGGCACAGCTAGAGAACCTGTGCCAGCCTTCCTCAGGAGTGTCTGTGTGTTTGTATATAACTCATATCCCAAAGGGTGTGTGTGTGTGTGTGTGTGTGTGTGTGTGTGTGTGTGTGTGTGTGTGTGTGTGTGTGTGTGTGTGTGTTTGTCAGCTACTTGGGCAGGGACATGAGGCACTGGTTGGACACAGAGGGTGCTGGAGGTTTTAGCTTGCCCACTAGGCTGAGATATGGACCCCATAGCTGTGCTAGTGGGGAGTCTTATTGGGGACCTGGAGAGAAAGGGAGAAACCAGCCCCAGACTGACTGTGATCTCTGTGTGCTCTTAAGAGAAATTGTATTTTACTGCATGTGTATTTATTATCCTTTCCCTATATGGACGCCCCTTACTGGTGTTAGTAGTGAGGACTGAGTCTCCTTGATTGCTGGGCCAGTGTACGGGTGTCACAGGTACCACTGAGAATGTCATATTAAGATAGATGAATTCATCTCTACTGATGTACCTTTCAGTAAACATCATTTTATTGATTCCTAATATTGTGGTAAGCTATGTTCAGTTCATTTTTTGTAAGCAATTCATAAGTGTCTTCCTGCAAGATTTGTAACATTCTATTTTTATACATGTTGTTTTACATGATGACCAGATGTCCCCCATTTTCTGGTTTCATTATCCTTACATTAAGATTCTTAAGAAAGTCAAGCTGATCCCTTTCCTGTCAGGTTAAGTTATAGTCATAAAATTTATTAGTAACAGACAACATTTCTCTAATATGCAATTCACAGATTTTTCTCAAAGAGTTCCAATGTTGGATGCAAGGGGGGACTGATGGTATTGGATATCCTAAGAATATCCAAAGCAACTGACAAGTCATTGAACATTAAGCTAAAGTTCAGTTTTCTGAGAAAAAGTTTAACATCTGTCAAAGTCTCTGCCAGATTGGCCCTTTTTTGTGGGGATGAATGAGAGACCCTTACTCAATATGCCCACTATTTTGACAACAATGATTACTGTGGAAAAACTGTAGACCTTAAATTCCCCTTCCTTATTTGTTATAATTAAGCATTCAGTCCTGCTGTTGGTTTCATTCTCTATGATGTTTGTCCTGTTATTCAGTTAGTCTGTGCTAGAAGCTCCTTCTTGGCCTACCTCCTCATCCCCTGCTGCTGCCACTGTGATTGGCCATAATAGGGAGGTTGATTTGGGGCCTTCTTATGCCATTGTTATACTGGAGTTGTGTTTGTAGAGACAGATTCTGCCATTGGTTCCTTTGTGTTTTTTTCTTGTATTCTTTCCGACCATCTTAGGAGTGGGTACTCCAAAGAGTTGGATTCAAATGTGGATTGGTTATTACCTTGGACTGCATTAGTAATTGAGTTATTAGTTACATTATTATTACTCTTAAAGTCATTATTAGGGCCAGAGGTTCTATATGTACTTTGGAAGTTCTTTCTACCACAAACCCGTGACTCTGGAAGGGTGGGGTATGCCACTTCATTGATATATTCCACTTTATCCTTTTTCTAATTTCTTAATTTTGATGTTTTAAACACGCATCAGTGCTCATAAAAATTCCTGAGTATTCATATTTAAGCGTTCAAATTGCGCATCATGCAGTATCAGTTGATTCAACTTATTACATTCTACAGACAAATTATCAATTAATTTTGCATTATGCTTGATTAAAAGTTCAAGGTACTCACACCCTTGCTTATTGAAAAAATGCCAGCAAATCCCAGTGTAATAGAGAATTAATTTCAAGTCTGGTAGGGTAACACCACATACATACATACACCCTTAGAAATTCTCTTTACTTTAATACAATCGAGGAAATATGCATTTTTCAGTTGAATTTTTTTTCATTTTTAGAAGTTTGTAATTGTATTCATTCATGTGTTCATGGATAGTGTTCTGCTACTGTATCAGTTCCGCATTAAATTCCCACGCTCTTTGCAAGCAGTCACTGAGTCTCTGACAAATGGGTTGCACACTAATCCACCCCCCAGAACTGAAAATCAGGTGGAGGGTCTAAGTATCAACAATGTAAGAGACAATGGCAGCCAAGCTTCAGTGAGGTACTGACCCAGTAGGGCGATGTGCTGAGACTCAGCGACTGGTTGCAAAAGAATTGGGAATTTAATGCAGAACTGATACAGCAGCAAACACTATCCATGAATGCTTGAATGAATATGATTGCAAACTTATAAAAATAACTTCAACTGGAAAATGCATATTTCTTTTAGTGTATTAAAGTAAAAAAAAAAATTCCTAACAGTTTGCGTATGTGGCATTACCCTACCGGACCTGAAAAGAATTCCCCATTACACTGGGATTTGCTGGCATTTTTCGATAAGCAAGGGTGTGAGTACTTTAAACTTTTAATCAAGCATAATGTGAAATTAACTGATAATTTGTTTGTAGAATATAATACATTGAGTGAACTGATATTGCATGATGCGCAATTTGAATTGCTTAAATATGAATACTCAAGAATTTTTATGAGCATTGATCAACAAATCAAGTGCATTAAGAACAACAAAATTAAGAAATTAGAAAGGTATAGAGCAAAATATATCAATGAAGTAGCATACCCCACCCTTCCAGAGTCACAGGTTTGTAGTAGAAAGAACTTCCAAAGTACATATAGAGCCTCTGGCCCTAATAATGACTTTAAGAGTAATAACAATGGTACTAATAACTCAATTACTAATGCGGGCCATGGTAACAACCAATCCACATATGAACCGACCCTTTAGAGTACCCACCCCTAAGACAATCAGAAAGGATAAAAGAAAAAATACAGGGGAACCAGTGGCAGAATCTGGCTTAAAAAACACATCTCCAGAGAAACCAATGGCATATGAAGGCTCTAACTCAACCTCCTTATTATGGCCAATCACTGTGGAAGCAGAGGACGAGGAGGTAGGCCAAGGAGGAGCTTCTCGCATGGAATTGCAGAATAATATGACAAGAATCATAGATAATGAAACCAATAGTGGGACTGAAGTCTTAATTACAACAAATAAGGAAGGGGACTTTAAGGACTACAATTTATCCACAGTAATCACTAATGTAAAAATGTTGGGCGTGTTGAGTTGGGGCCTTTTGTTTATCCCTGCAAAAAAAGGCCAGTCTGGCAGAGACTTTGATAAACATTAAACTTTTTCTCAGAAAACTGAACTTTAGCTTAATGCTCAATGACTTGTCAGCTGCTTTGGATATTCTTAGGATATCCAATACCATCAATCCCCCGTTGCATCCGACATTGGAACTCTTTGAGAAGATCTGTGAATTGAGTATTAGAGAAATGTCTGTTACTAATAAACATTATGACTATAACTTAACATGAAAGGGATCAGCTTGACTGTCTTAAGAATCTTAATGTAAGGATAATGAAACCAGAGAAGGGGGAGGTCTAGTTATCATAGATAACAACATGTCTAAAAATAGAATATTACAAATCCTGCAGGATGACACTTATGAATTGCTTACAAAAAATGAATTGAACATAGCTTACCACAATATTAGGAATCAATTAATTGATTTGTTTATTGAAAGGCACATCAGTATAGATGAATTCATCTATCTTAATATGACATCCCTGATGGTACTCACAATTTTTGGGGTACCAAAAATCCATAAGGACATCAATAATCCTCCCTTGTGTCCCACTGTGGATGCCACAGATCCATTACCATGGCATGTGCCAAATTCATAGATCATAAACGTAAAGCATTTCTGCAATGGGAGAGTCATGTTTGCAAAGTTTTGTGATATTTTTAGAGAGAATAAAAAATTTTGATTTTAATAACAACAATATATTAGTCAATATTGATGTGAGGAATCTATACACTGCAATCCCACATGGTTTAGGGATTCAGTTGTTTTGTGACTACCTTTTGTGTAGAGGGATGGCAGAGGAACATATTAACTTGTATGAGGAGCTGTTGGAGTTAATATTAAAGAACAACTATCTAATTTATGAGGGGAATACTATCTGCAGAAAAAGGGGGTAGCTATGAGCTCCCCTTCTGGTTTCTTATTTCTGAACATTGATATGCTACAGTGGGAACATACCGTACTATTCTCTACACAATATAAAGACTCATGGTGCTTATCTTTTTATTATTTTGTAGTAAAAGTACAATATTTCACATTGAGCTTATGTTCGTTGTTCTGGCTTGGCATTTTTTCATTTAGTAAAATCTGCTTCAGAATGGTTTTCCATTCACTAGTATAAGTTGAGTCTATTCAGAGTATAATAGTGTTAAAATCTGCAGCAATAGAATAAGAGTCTACATCTGGGAAGCTAATACCACCATACTTCCATAATCTTATATGATTTCTATAAGCAATTCTTGGCTTTTTAGGAAACCGTAAGAACAAAGTTAACATTTTTTCCATTTTCTTTTAAAGTTTTTTGTCAGATATTAAAGCTAGTGAATGCAATATATATATATATATATATATATATATATATATATATATATATATATAAAATCTTGGGTAATATAATCATTTTAATAAGTGCTATCCTATCCTCTATCCTCAAAAGTGAAAAAAAAACATTAATCCCATTTAGTAGGAAGTAACACTTCTTCAAGTATTTTTTCAAAATTATTAATGATCTTATTCCCAACTTGATAGATTTTTATTCCTAAATATTTTTGTTTTTTTCCCTCCCAGTTATATGTATATTTATCTTTAAACTTGTTATCTAGTAATTGAAATAACACTAAAGTTTCAGTTTTATTATTAAATTTCAGCAGCGATACTTTCAGAAACTTTTCAATTTCCTAATTTCTTCAGTTGAATAATTTAAATCTCCTATATTTAGGAAAATATCATCTGAAAAAAAGCTGTATTTTAGATAGACAATCCTTGTTAACTGACAATCCATCAACTTTTCATTGTTTCTTACACTATTAGCTAAGGGTTTGATAACTAATGCAAATAGTACAGGGGACAAGGAACACCCTTGCTCTGTGCCTTTGTTTAAAATGAATCCTTGAGAAATGTAAGATCTGGTTTTAACATATGCTTTGGTATCTCTATAAAGGTTTTTAATATTCCAATAAATTGTTTTGGAAATGCAAATGCTTCTAAAGTTTTAAACAAGTAGTTCCAATCTACAGAATCAAAAGCTCTCGTGATGTCTAAGCTAATTAGGGCAAATTTCTTATTCATTCCTCGTGTTAAATCAAAGATAGTTAATACCCTTGTTATATTATCATATGTTAATTTATTGATTATAAATCTTGTTTGATCTTTATTAATTAATGTAGTTACTATATCTCTTAGTCTTGTAGCAAAAATAGAAGTAAATATTTTATAGTATACAGGTAATAATGAAATAGGTCTATATGAGGAAACTAATTTATTATCCTTTCCTTGTTTAAGTATAGGTGGGATTACAGAAAATTTCCATGAGGAAGAAATTATATTGTCACTCTAAATTATCCTGAAAACATCACTCAGTAATTTTAAAATATTTAATGGAAGCAGACTATATAATTCCACACTTAAACTATCTAGCTATGGAGCTTTATCATTTTTCCCTTTTTAAAGCTTCTTTAACTTCCATTAGGGTAATAGGCTTATTCAACGGAGTATTTGTTGGCCATTGAGTTTATCACTAACATTTTTCTTGAAATACTTGTCAACTTTGTGATCATCAGGATTATTATATTTATCTTTATTAAGATCTTCATTTAATATTTTAAAAAATATTAAGAATTTCCTCTATGTCTGAAGTAAGCTTATTAGTGTGAGGATTTTGAATATTATTGATTTGTGCCTTTTACTTCTATTACCTAATCTATGTAGATTTTTTGAAATCATCTAATAACTATGCAATTTTATTTTTCTAAGGCTATTTCCACTTTATGCATTAAAACTGTTTGATATTTTGCCATTTATTTTTAATGACTTCAATATTATCTAATTTCTTTGTTTATTGTAAAACCTCACTTTGTGTGTTCCATCTTGTAGTTCTAACAACTCTTTATCCTACTCTTTCATTTTATTATTAGCCCATCTTCCCATTCTATCTTTAATATGCATCTTTCCCATTTTTTAAATGATCCTGACACACAAATTATACAATTGGCAACATATGTTATTGAAGGTATTACTGCCAGTTAAAGAAAAGCTTCTATTAAGGTAAAGGTAAAATATGTTTGCTTATATGCCTGTCTTATATAACCGTGTTCTTACTCTATTAGTCTGGTGTTGGGTTCAGGTCATCAGCTCAGACAAAAACATTGACCAGTGTTCTTGAAATTCTGGCCCATATGATTTATACTCATATCAAAGTTTATTCTCCTATAGACACATTTCCTTTGGAAGAGGGTTCTGCTGTCCAGTGACTAAATATAACAGCTGCATCCACTAAGGAAACCATTCTCAGCTACTTGTTTTGAATTGTTGTAAGTGCACAAGTTCAGTCCCCTGCCCCCCCAATATCAATATGCTAGAATCTTCCTGCCCAGAGAAAAACTGTTATATTGCCCAGGACATCTCAAACCACCTTAATCTGGGGAAAGTTCCATAACATATGGCAGTAAGCAGCACTTGGGGAATGGCATCTCTAGCACTAATCATTATAAGCACTTTTCTGCTTGGCTATTTTGATTGGTGAGTGTTGTCTTCAATGAATCATTTTATAAGATGGAAACACTAATACAGATATTTCTGAAAAGTCATACCATGCTTCTAAGATCTGCTTTTGTTTCTTAAATGGGACTGGTATGTGCAGGGATGCATTCCATTTATGTCTTGGTAAATCCACTTCCACAGGTGCTAAACATGCCACATGAGCATAAGTCATAGAGATAGTATCCATTTGATATACTCGTTTATGAATCAATCTTCTCAGATTTTATGGCAGCTTTCCTTTCATACAGTGAAACAGGAATTACAGTTTAAAGGAATGGTACAATGTCCTTAACTGAAAATATTGGCACATCCAGAAAGTACCTGTCCTCATTTTACCTCTGCATGCTTAAATGGATAATAAGCCATACTGATCTTCTGAACAGATATCTTGTCAGAAGAAAATACCTTGATTAAGCCACACTTGCCAATGTATGAGACTTTCTTCTACTTTATAATTGGGATTGTTCCACATCCTGTCCCATAATTTTATAGCCTAAACATTCCTGCATATGCTGCATGTCTCTACGACTCAGATCCCAACTAATGTCCCTTCCCTCCTGAGATATAATTAGCTTCCAAATGTTGATAACCTTCAGTTCTATTATTACCCATTTGAGGAGAGGGAATGTTATTGCTCGAAGGGCTTGTGGTATAGATGCCATGTTGATGTACTGTTTAATATCTGGCAAACCTAGCCCCCCTTTATTACATCAGCACTTGAGACTTTTTTCTGGAAACCCTGGGAGATTTCTCCTCCTAAAAAAAGGACATTGGTATTTTTAAAACTTCTCCAAATAATTATTTTTATCTGAAAAAAGGATGTGTCCCATAAAAAAGAGGAACTTGGACAATAAGCAACATTTTAATGGCAAGACTTTTGGCCAGAAATGGAAGGTATAGCTTCCCCCACTCTGTTACATCTTCTCTAATAATTGTTTGAGATTCATGTCTGCATCGTCCATATGTTAGTGTCCAGGATAATTCCCACATGGATGTACTGCTTTCTAGATGTGACATTTAAATTCATTACAGCTTTGTTTTGAGGCATAGCCATGAAGTTTAAAGGTAGCAGAGCACATCGTTCTTGACTTAGAGTTAACCCTGATATTTTACGAAATTATACCAGCAACTTATGAATTGGGTTGGTTCTCTAGGTGGTTGCTTATCCACAGGACCCTATCATCAGCAAACCATGAGGAGGAATAAAACTACTCCCCATTTAATTAAATGCTGGGATGGGCACATTGTTGCTTAAGATATGTACCTAATGCCTCTATGGCTAGTACAAAAAGCAGGGGGAAAAATGGGCATCCTTACCATGTACCCCTGTATAGTTTAAATGGCAGTGATGTAACTCCATTTGTTATCATTTGTGCTGGTGAACCTGCATACAGCAGTCTGCACTTATCAAGGAAGCAACCCTTAAGTTTATAAGTCTTCGTCACTTTCCAAAGGATGTCCCATTCCAGTGAGTCAAACTCTTTTTTGAAGTCAAGAAAGCATGTTATAATCAGAGTTGGCTAGCCCTTACTGTACTGGTTTAACCATAATCTTAACAAGTCAGATGCTCATGGTTTACTCTTTATGGAAACCTATTAAGTGGAGTATAATGAGTTTAGGTAGTAGTGTTTGTAAATTCATAGGTACTAACTAGGCTATTGAGCCATGAGGATCTTTAGAAGCCTAGTCCTGCATTCCAATAAAGTTTTTAGCCCTTATATTTTAAGCATGAATAACCCAGAAATTAACAGAACATTTACATATTGCCTGCATTTATGAGGGACAAGGGTATAAACTAGGGGTGAGTTTGTGGTTTCCCATACATTCGTCCAGATTACATTTAAATAGTGTAAGGGAAGTACTTTGCTTTATGTGAAGAGAAAGACCATTCCATAGAAATGGTATTCTCTGTGCTACATATCTGTTCCTCCAATATGTATTGTTTGTATCGCAAAAGAGCTTTAGATTTCTTGAGTGGGTGTTTATGCCCTTATTGGACTTGTGAATGTGCAGTAGGTTTGATAGGATAGGGTCTACTGATACTCAGTAAGTGAGGTAGATATCTCCCCTCAGTAAAAACATTCTGAACATTCAAGTTGTGTCAAATGTTTGAAGAGTTACATACTGAATCTGACATTATACTCAACAATTGGCCCGATGAGTGTGCAATACAGTGGAATGACTATATCCCTGGACCTGGATGCCATACCATTAATAAGAAACTGTGCAACAAGAAAGCATTTTCTTACAATAGTGGGTGTGTGGTAATCAAAGGACAGCTCATTGTCTACATAGGTTCCAAGGTCCCAAATTACCGGATTCATTTTCCGGGTTGTGTTTTCAATAAGATAGTTACAAGGGATTTCTTGCCTGCCTAAAGATACTATCATGCATTTCTTGGCATTCAGTTTTAGTCCATGGTTTTGACACCAACTATTGGTTTGGGAATGGCCCTCTTGCAGAATTCTGGTGTCCTCTGTGGAGTTTATGATAGCACCAAGTTTACAGTTATGTGCAAACTTGGCCAGTAATAAACTCTTAATTGTAGCTTTGACCTCTGAGAATTAAATACTGAAGTGAGTGGCCCTAGGACTTAGTCCTGGAGCACACTGCTAGTGACAGGTCATTGGAAATAGGTAGAGCCACCTACCCTAATTTTTTTGGGTTCTGTTTTGATCAATTTTACTATCCAATGAGTTACACAGGGATTAACATTTAGCTGTGAAAGTTTATCTATGATAAACTTAAGTGTTGGATGGTGCTGAATGATTTTGTGAGGTCTATATATGCAGTGGCTACTAACTTGTACACATCTATTCCTTCAGTAACCTTCCCAAAGAAGTCGACCAGGTTAAGTAGGCAAGATCTGCCCTTGACAAAAGCAAACTGGCTTGGGTTGAGAGTTTGTAGGTTACCTGTGTCCTTATTTATTAATTCCATAATGATTCTTTCAGTAGCCTAAGAAGATGACAGGTGCTGTCCTCCATTGGTCCAGCACAGAACCTGTTTGAAGGCTGACATTAAATGCCCTCTGTAGGGAGTGTGACAGGACCTGTTTCAGACTGGCCAGCAATAACTTGTAATCCTATCCGGCCCCATGGAAGTGGTGTTCCTGGCCTTGGAAAGTGCCTTAAGTACATATTCATGGAAGATTTTAGGAGGGGTGTAGATGCAGATATGAGATGTGGTTTCCAGTATCAACTAAGATTTTTACAAAAAGTTTGGTCTATGTCTGCAAAAGTGATACAGGTCTATAAGTCATGGGAGACTGAGGATCCTGCCCTAGTTTTACAGGAAATATTATTGAAGCAAGGTGAGATTAAAAAAGGAAATTTGTCATATAATTCTGAGGAATATATAATATAATCTTTCTCTAAAAGTCCCTTAGTATACCCTCAGGGCTTGGTACCTTAACTCCAGGAGGTGTGCAGATTACTTGACTAATTTCTACCCAAAAATGGTTTATTTATAAATTCTAAATCTTGGGCTGCTAAATGGGGGAATGAAATCTATTTAAGAATAACATAATTTTGTTTCTGTACCAGAGTGGATTGATCATGGGATGCATACAAATTTTGGTAGACAGATGCCATTCTATAATTGATGTCATAAATGTTGTGCTACAGTATTCACTCTTCATCTAACAAAGCCATTGTGTAACTTTCCCTTCCCCATTCTTTTAGCCTGTCAGCCAAGATTTTTTTAGAAGATATTCTTTCCTACCTATCCTCCTTCTGCAGGAGCTAAAGTGCCTTGTTTTCCTTCTTAAGCTGCATACTTTCCCTGCTTATTACACTTGGCCTTTTTCTAATTTGCTTCCTTTTCTTTAATACTTTGCTGCAGCTTTCCTGTTTTTTGCACCGTATACTCCATCACTTCCTCTCCCATCTCAAGCACTGTGTCATGGTCCTGCTATCTAGCTTTAAGTCTTCCCATCCTAATCTTCTGTCCTAGCCTTTTTTATGATAATTCACCATACAATCATGTAAAGCCACTCAGTATTTTCTTTTGCTGCTTTATCCTTTAATATGAGTATGTTGACCCCGCACCCACTGTATTTAATCGGGTCTCCCAGAACCATCATTTCCACTAGCACAGCATTGTGATCTGATAACAAATGTGATAGGAGCATACCTGCTATCACTTTTTGAATGTTCCTTGCCCTAGTAAGAATAAGGTCTATCCTGCTCATGCTTCCTACTCAGGAGCCTGGTAAGTATCATCCATGTCCATTGGATGCAGGATAATCCATGTCGTCCATTGGATGCAGGATAATCCATGTCCATTGGATGCAGGATAATCCATGTCCATTGGATGCAGGACCCTCCAATAATCGGTAAGATTCATTTCTACAAGAAAATGAATCACTGTTCTGGTTTGATGCAGAAGACGTTGACAGTCTGCTGGAAGCCTATACCTTTGCAGACTTTGAGCAATACAAAACTCTCCCCATATAATTGTAGAGATATAAGAACTACCAATTTGTTCTACAATTCTAGAAAATTCTCTAAATGCTTCCAATGTATCTTCCTTTGATCTGTGAAAATTACCCGTTAGAAAAGTCCAGTTGTCCAGTGCTTATATTCAGTATTAACCATTTGCCCTCTCTGTCTTTGCATTTTTCTAGAAGCCTCCAATTGAATGATTGCTGAATAAGAATAATTACGCCCTCTTAGCTGATTATGCACAACTGGTTTCCCCAATGCTCTCCATTTTTTATAAATCTTATCAATCCCTTTTAGTTTCCTATAAAAACAACACATGGACCATGTTACCCAATTAATGAAAACAAGCATTTAACTTGTTACATGTTGGCATTCTTCCCTACATGCCAAGATATGAATTCGATTTCTGTGTTATATGCCCTTTGTGTACTTGGCTACATCCAGAATCCTACATACTAGAGATTAGGTGAAACAAGTCACAGCTAATAAATTAAGCAGGTATATTAATTTATGTAGCAAATACAGCACCGATTCAGTGCAGGTTGTTTACCCACATATGTATGTTAATTTATTTTACTGTAATGATCCTGGATGACCAGAGAGATGGAGAAAAATAAGAAAACTCTCCCCAGAGTCCATTAGGGGACAACCCCCCCACCTTTGCACTCTCTCCAGAGTCCATTAAGGGACACTTCCCTCCCGCCTTTGCATACCAAAGCTCAAAATGACACTGCTAGTCCAGTCTTGGCTAAGGTAAACTACCTAAAACCATAAATAGTATGCTGCCCCCCATACCCTAGCAATTTTTCTGAGTTCCACTGAAAAATGTACCTATTCATAAGACAGCTTAATCACATGTCAACAATATACTCTTTTTGAATAAACAAAATGAAATTGAACTACAGAACAGTAGTCCTGATGCTTATTTATGCTTTATGCCAGCAAAGAGGAGAACTTCCATAGGAACGTTAACTTCCCTTTTCAAATTTTATCTGCTCAGATCTCACAGTTCTGAACTATGGTTGTTGATGTTTTTGTATGATGATCGTGTTCTTTGTCCAGCTGCTCCTGTGAAGTCATGGACATCTATCAATTCCAGGACTTTGATGATGTGTCTGGTATACTAAATTGGCTGCCCCCTCACAGACACACACACACACACACACACACACACACACACACACACACACACACACACACACACACACACACACACACACACACACACACACACACACACACACACACACACACACACACACACACACACAGAAGTTTCCCATGTTGAGCATCAACCTTCCTATCTATCTAGTTACACAATCTCAAGAGAACAGTATTAGTTGCAATCATCACAGGAGAAGTCTAAATAAGTTCACAATAGGCTAATGACCACTGGAGCCTTTTTAAGTCTAGTCATGTATCTCTGAGAATAAAACCTTGCACCTTGCTTCTGTGAGGTAAACACCTTAACCATTATGCCAACCCTTAACCCTTAAAAATGAAAGCTGTATTCATGCATTCAAATTTCCAATTGCTCCAAAGTCTTTAGTACTCTACACTAACTGCCAAGTTTAAAACATGTCCTAAAAACATGATGTGGAGAGTAGAGCTGTCCTAAATGAGATGTTCTTCCAGTCACAGTCATTCACGTGCCCCCCTGTTCTTAGTGTATATGCTGCCATTAATAAAACATTAGGATCTGGCATTTACTTATTTGTATCTATTGATTTATCTATCTGTCTATATATTAATATATATATATAAATTATGTAAGTTAAATTAAGAAATGAGTTTTACATCTGAAATTGGCTGCCTTCATGTGCTGGTGTATAGAGAGCTGATATTTAATGGTGAGTGGTTATCAACTCTTAGGTATACTTTCTTTTATCTCAATAACATCAGCAGGGTCAGATAGCTTTTTGCCAAAAAGTGATTTTGTAATGCTCCATAATGTGATGTTCTCATGGCTAGATTACAGCAGTTCCATCTGTCTAGATTATGTGACCTCTTTTGAAATTAGCGTAATCAGAATGTTGAAACTACTCATGCCTGTTATGTTACTCTCCATATCCCCGCATCGGCTGCTGATTCCACTATACAGACATCTGTAAGGTATTGCTATTCACATGCAAAATCCTACACAGACTCAGATCTGGCTATAGGGACTATCCTGCTTTTAGGACTCTATAACATCCTACTGGATTACTCTTAGAGATTCCAAGGGTCCAGTTAACCTATGTTAGGTTAGGATCAATCTCTGTAGCTGTTGTAATGTTATGGAATACTCTGATCCATAAATCAAGATGTTTTCTCAATTTACAGTTTCATATGTAACATTTAAAGACATCCCTTTTGGTCAGGTTCTCAATTTTCAAAATTCAGTCCAATACTTGTCTGATACACTTATTTATTGTGTTGTAATATTTCTTAATAACAAATTAAATATATAACTTAAATAAGTAGGGTAACTGTATACAGCTTTCTCACAGCCATTTTCTAATCTTAAACCAGGCATTTGTTGCACATTTAATTTTAATTCTTGCTTATTGTTGTGCCTACAGATTCCTCAGAAGGCAATAAAGGGACAAAGCAAATAATGCGACATATTGGCCTTAGGTTAGGCTTGCCGCAGTTTGTTATGATCCACACAGAAGTAAACACCTTTCTGGAGCTCCTTTACTTTCTCTATTATTGAGTAGATGTTGACAATTTGATCTCTGCTACCTCTGCCTCTTCTGAAATTAGCTTGTACCTGTGACATTTCTTGGACCATTTATTAATGGACTCTAGCTTGTACAATCCTGAGTATTAGCTTGCTGGAATGTGTTATCAAATGCAGTTGTTTGACAACGTGAACATTCTTTAGCGTTACCCAATGAACATATTGTCTAGTCATTTTTATTATTAAAAAGGTCTTCCAAAAAGAAAACCTGAACTTAATGACTTTAAAGAAATCTAAGACTGCTACGTGCACCAGCATGCAGAATGAGAAAAGGAATATGTAAAACATGATAAAAGGAAAGGAATAAAAAAAATCTGAATTTGTACTATTAAAGCTAATGTATTCAGTTGTATATCTGTAATGTTCATTGCATTATTACAGAATTGTTTACATTATCCAAAAATGACCTTTATTAACTCAGAAACTGAAATAACATTTAATCGGACAAACTCCTGACTGAAAAAGTAAGCTACCATTTTTATGTGTTTTACCTCTTTAAAATATTATTATTTCTCATATAAGAAGAACATTATTACGTTTTTGCTAGATAAGGTAGTTGTATGCCCCAGCCCACCTTAATAGTGTATGCTAACTCTAATCCTGTCCCTGCCCCTAACACTAACATGCATCATAACTTAAAATAAGGAGGGCAGAGCCTGAATGGCTAACTGAAGGCAGCACGTTTTGGAGCTCCATAAACTAGTATTAACATCAGGAAATTATATTACATTTTTCTAACAAAAACACTACAAGTAATTAGTTAACAGTCTAAAGTAACTAATTACAAGTTTTTGTGGATTTTTACAAGAAATTTCCTGTCAAATTATTCAAGAGTCTATATACAGTAATTGGAGAGATGAGTAACCTGAAGAATTCTCATTCTGATCTGACACTAAAAAAGAAACTACAACTGATGACTACTACATTACAAGAATTATCAATGAAAATGGATGACTTCAAGGTTAATCTACAGAATTTAAAAGAGAACACACAGAAACAAACAGAGGTCTTCAAAGAAATACTTAAGCAACATCAGTCAAAGATAACAACCATTTAAGCTTCTTTCTCAGACATTGGTGGAATGCTTAGAAAAGAGGAAACACAAACAGAGTTTCTCCTGAAGCAAAACACCTGGCTCTCCAGTAAAGTAGATGACCTAGAAAATAGGAAAAGAAGATCAAACATCAGGATTTTCGGTTTACCTGAGAAAACAGAAGGAGGGGACATTATATCTTTCGTAAATTCATGGATTCCAGAGATTCTAGATCTTAAAGAAGGATTTTCATTTGGTATAGAGGGGGCACATCGAGCTCTGTGAAATAAAACCTCAACATCAACCTCATCACCATCTTCTGTGCCACCAAGATCAATTATAATACATTTTTTTATCTTTCATGGACAAAGAACTGGTATTAAAAACAGCATGGAGGAAAAGTCTTATTAAATACAATTAGAATCTAATAAGAGTTAATAATGATTATTCCACTAAAGTGCTGGAACAGAGGAAAAATGTATGGCCACTAATAAAAACTCTGAAACAGAACAGCATTAAAGCTCAATTAGCCTTCCCTGCAAAAATAAAAATTCTCCACCTAGGTGAGATGAGAACCTTCAACACTCTGGAAGAAGCCCTGCAATTCATCAAAAACAATAACATCATAACTATATCAGAAGATATGGAATGGGCATCCCCATCCTTGAAGAGAACCACTGATAAAAATGGTTAGATTGATGTTAAAAAGAAGAAACAGAAAACTGAATTTAAAGTACCAACATCTATGAAATGTCTTAAAGTGTCAACTGCAACCTAACTATTAAAATCATCTAAATGGATTCATTATGTTACAAATCTTTTACCTCATGCATTTATATATAACACACACATATATATATATATATATATATATATATATATATATATATATATATATATACAGGAAAAGGTATGTTTCCTATAACCTTTCACACATGATTTACTAATTTAATATTAGTTATAAGTTATTTATTGCTAATATTTTCTTTCCTTTCCTCGTGTCTTTTTTATGTTTTCTTTTCTTCTCTTTGTTTTTTTTTTCTATTCTCTCTATATATCCTTATACTAAATATATGTTAAAATTATTTATTTAATATAGTTACTTATACAAACTAGTAATATCAAAGTTAAAATATTTTGTTTTATAACTCTGTATTTTCAGCTTATTAGTTTCATGTCTATTTATTTACTTAATTATTCCTTTAATTATTAAACTGCTTATTGATATTTCCTGTTAGCTGAACTGAACCCTAGTCGCTAGATGTAATATCACTTTGAATGTAAGAGACTTATATAGTAGCATTCCAATGGTTTTCAGACTGCATTACTGAAATGTCCCTCGTAACTACAAATGGTTTCCGTTTTCAAGTTAAGAAACGCAATTGAGGATGACAGTTAAAATTAAAGTAACATGAATCAATTCTGTTCATTGCTGAAGTGACTGAAGTAATTAGGAAGGGGAATCATTCGCATTCCAGTCATAACATGCTGAAAATTTGCTTATAATATAGTCCTGGAGTTTATCTTGCTTACCATTTAGTAATTGTAGAGAAAATATGTATTATGTCTGATCAGCATTTGTTGTTTCAGGCTGTTGTTTGGTTGTCTGCCTGTGTGTACATAAAACATCTAATTTTTTTAAATATGCTAGCTTATTGGGAGGGTGGCCTAATGGTTAAGTTGTTTGCCTTACTAACACAAGATGCAGGGTTTGAGTCTCACAAGGGATAATTGGCTAGGCTTAAAATGTCTCACAAGGGCAGTTAGCTTAGTGCTAATCTATGAACCTATAATCTATTACCATTCCATGTGTTAAAATGCTAAACCGGTTAGTAGGTAACATACTTTGATCAGGAACAGTATAAAATTTATTGAGTTGAGTGTTCTTTCTTTGGACGATGCATTAGAGTGATGTATGTGAGCTGCAAACATGCACTGACTGCACATAATCCTGTATTCACTATAGTATACAAACACAAACCTTTTCTCCCCAGGCATTAATAACAACTGTTGCTTACCTTTCTGTTTTGACCTTTATCTCACTGCCCACTGTTTGCTGCATAGTATATGCATTTTGCAGCCATTTGTAGTCCGTTGGTGTTTCGCAAAGGTCTTGAGCCATGTGTGTGCCCCTAGAGAGCAATGCTGTGAGCATCGATGTCTGAATTCTGGCAAACAGTATATTTTTTGTTTCAGGGGCACTGATGGAGAGCTGTTGCATCCCATGGTTATGTCCTGCCTGGAATCTTGTCAGGTCGTTGCTGTGTGCTCTTGCTGCAAGGGCCGTGATTTGTGTTTCAATTGACAGACAAAGCTGACACTGAAAGCGGGGTACGGGTTTCTTGGAGGACTGCATTGTTGAGATGGTGATAGCCAAAATAGCTAGATGCTTGTTTCCCTCCCAGGGAGATAGATGTCAGCTGGGTGGTGTTTTGGGCAGGGCTTGTTGATACATTTGGTATCTTTGCTTTTCGGGGTTAATTTGTGGGGGTTGTTTGTGGCAGAGATGGCAAGAAGTGTTGTCGTTCTAGTGATGCCTTCTTGCACCTTCTAAAATGATAGTGCTTGGTGTGGGCCTCACAGCAAGAGGTTCTCTGGTTCGATCCTCGGCTGGGGTGCCTTCTGTGCGGAGTCTGCATGTCCTCCCTGTGGTCGCGTGGGTTTCCTCCGGGTGCTCCGGTTTCCTCCCACATCCCAAAGACATGCTGCAGGTGGATTGGACACTCTAAATTGGCCCTAGGTGTGCGTGTGAGTGTGCCTTCTGTGGAAGGTTGGGCGCCGGGCTGGCAACTCGACACCGTAAAACTCCACTGCCAATTAATGTGCGGACAAGGTGATCCGCTGTGGCGACCCCTAACCGGGAAAAAGCCGAAAGAAGAAGAAGAAGATTGCTGGTTGCAGGCACAGCTTTTGTGGAGCTGATGTGCAGATACATCAGGCTGGAACAGAGGAGTGCTGCTGTCTGAGCTGCTTAGTGCTGTATGCAGACAGAGGGTATACTGAGAATAGAGTAAAAAGTGGAATGAGCATGGTGTGAGCTGACCCTGACATGTTGTGGCCATGGGTAGTGAATTCCTTGTGGCGGATGAGAAACAAAAGGAAAGGGGGAGAGGGAAAACTGTATATTGAGACATTTTCTCACAGTAACTGTTTGAGCGGGAATTAAGAGTTCATGAATTTTTAAATGAAGATTTTTAAGACTTCAGGTTACACGAGCTAGGGAAGCAGTTTTCAGCTTTCTCTATAACTGCTGAGTATGTTTAATGTTGTCATAGCAATGAGTAGGTAAGGAATTGATTGGTTGTTGGTTTACTTGTAGTCTGCAGAAGCACAAACACATTTTACTTATGGAAACAAGTTAGAAACCCTTTATTTAGTTATACCCCTTATATGAGAACATAAAGCTAAAACTGGTTGATGTTTGAAGCATACCTTAACTAAATATAACATTAAATTAAACTAAGCATCTAGAATGCTATAAGTACCTGATAATCATATTTATAGAACTGCTATGCTTTACACCACTTTGTTAAAATAGGTACATGCACTTTCCTTGAATGCCTTTCTATAACATAACCATAAATACCAGCTAAAGCACAATAAGATTAATGGTTATATTTATGTTATAATATAATTTTACAGTCTCTTTTAACTTTAATGAACAGTACTTGAAAGTATATGCTTGTCTGTTACAGGAAGTGATATTCTTCAAAATATATGTTATTTGTTGCAAGCCTTTGTGATTAAGGATTTAAAGTGTTTATGTGTTTCAAACAAGTGAATATTATATCCACTATGGAAAGATATGTTGATACAAATAAGATGAATAAGTTTAATAATCGGTATAATTCAACTGTATGTGTTTTTTATGTTTAGATGGTAATGATATAGTAGTTCATTCATATAAAACAATACCTTCTAAAACCAAAAGATTTAAAATCAAAATAATAGTAGTTTTAGTAGACTTCTTTAGTATTTAAAGTGTATATGGAGTTCAAATGAATGGGAAAAGGAAGTTAGAATGTTAGTTCATCAGATGTACCTATCTGTTGGATTAGGAATGTATTTCATTCCATGGTGGGTAGGGATTAATAATCAAACTACTTTAATTTTAGTATTTATTTTAGCTTTTAGGATGTTAATTAGTTACACCAAGCCTGACATATACTTGTTGAGTACTTTAGTGATAACATGCTTCACTGAAATAGTTGATTATGTACAAATCAATAATATTTTAATATTAGAGGAGGGGATGATTCCAGGTAAAGTTAATGACTCTTTAAACATTTCTTCAAAATAATCTGATATGGATTTTTCTTTATTATCTTTAAACATTAATGGTCTAAATAGTCCAAACAAAAGATCTAACTTATTCAGATATCTAAATTTAAATAGATCTCCAATAATTATTTTACAGGAAACTCACTTCTAGAGCAATGATAATTTCATATGGAATCCAAGTGATTTTATGACCATAGCATGCTCCAATTTTAAAACAAAGAATATGGGAGTAATAATTTTATGGTGAAAGAATTAATTGAACCCTGAAATAATACACAAATATGTAGACAATGATGGTCTTATAGCTATAGTCATTCTGAAGTTTAATAACAGGTTGTGGACACTAGTAAGCCTATATTGGTTTCCTGGTATTGGGATGGGGACAGTTAAAAAACATCTAGACCAAATTACAAATATATCCAAAGGTAATTTAATAATAGGGGGGAATTTTTATTGTATTACTGATACTTCTGAAACTACTAATAAAAAATCTTCATGTTAAATAGCTACTGCAAAAATACTAAAAAGATGGACCGAATCTTTAAAATTGAAAGATACCGTTAATGTTATAAATAGCAATTCTTTGTTATTCTCCCACCAAGATTATAGATTTGGTACTCAAACCAGAATTGATAAGCTATACATTTCTCAGATCTTCAAACAAAAATTACTTCCTTTACAATAATTCCATGCCCCCTCTCAGACTACAGTTCACTAGTTCTAAAAATGCAAATAGATTTTAAACCACTAACATTCATTTCTAGAATTCCTTCGTCCATTACAAAAATTAAAGAATTTAAGCAATGGTTAGTGAATGAACTAAATATTTTTGTAGATATAAATTACAACTCAGAAGTGAATATAGTAATGGTTTGGGATTCATTAAAGCTTATATTTATAGAAAAGTGATTGCTTGGTACAAAAATAAAATCAAGGAATGGGAATCAGAACTTCAAGAACTACAAAGAAAATTAACATTATGTAAATCTAAAAAATCTCTTAATTTGTTAGAGAATAAGAAGACAATATGAGACTTAAATAAAAGATATAGCAAAATCTTAAATCACAAAACTAATTTAGCCATGGAGAGGTTAAAAATAAATTCTTATGCCACTTCTCCAAAATACTTACATAATGTATCTGTTAAAGTTAAAATGCAATCTAAACTAATTCTATTGTTAATATCTTACATGAAGAAAAAGGTAAGAAAGTTTCGGAAATAGGAGATGTACTAGATGCTTTCAAGAGTCATTACAGAAATCATTATAAAAGCAAGAATACTATAACAGAACATTCCATTTTAGAAAATAGGATTTTGAATATTAAATCAATCCCTGAAAGTTTACAATGGGAATTACAAAAATCCATTACACATAAAGAAGTCATTGATACAATCAAAGAAAGTAAAACTAGTAAATCTCCTGGAAAGGATGGTTTAATCACAACAATTTACAAATTATTCCCCAAAAATATAACTTCATTGTTACATAAAACATTTATTGAAATTCAAACTCATGCAATAATCCCTCCTTCATGGCGATACTCCTTAATCATACCCATTTTAAAAGAAAATAAGGATGATAGCAATTGCAGTTCATATAGGCCAATTTCATTATTAAATAATGATTATAAAATATTTATGTCTATATTGGTAAAAAAATTAAAAAATCAAATGTATGAAATAATCAACTATGACCAAACCGGGTTTATTCAAAATAGACATGCACATGACAACATTAAAAGAATATTGACATTAATTGATTATTTAAGTAAAGAAAATATAGAAGCATTAATAATTGGACTAGACATTGAGAAGGCTTTTGATTCCTTGAAATGGGATTATTTAATTAAAATTTTAGAAGCTTATGATTTTCCTATCTCCTTTATTTCATTTATTAAAAAGGTTTGTGAAAACAACTTAACTTATGTTAGAATAGGACCTTTACTTCAGAGGCTATACAAATTACGAGCGGTACTAAACAGGGATGCCCTATGTCACCCATTTTATTTGCATTGGCTATAGAGCTATTGGCTATATTAATATGAAATAATCCAAAGATAAAAGGAATAAATATATTTGGTCAATATAACTCCAAGATCATGCTCTTTGCTGACAATATACTTCTTACACTACTGAATTCAAAAGAAACTTTAGATGAACTAGATAATCTGATAGAGAAATTTCATAAGATCTCAGGACTCTGTTTTAATAATCAAAAATCTAAATATTTATTATTAAATAAAAACATGATTTTCAAATAGATAAGAATCATATCATAGGAGAACAAGTCACAACAATAAAATACCTGGGGATAGACCTGTGTGAAAATATACAAGATATGTTGAATATTAATTATAGAAGGGTCATGGATACAATAGATTCTCTAGTGTGCAAATATAATGTTATTCATAGTTTTTGAAGATAGACTACAGCTGATTAAAATGGTTCTTCTTCCTAAAATGTTGTATGTTGTACAAGCCACTTTGTTAATTCCTGAGAAAACTTATCTTAAGAAAATAACATCAATATTGCTAAGATTCTTGTGGTATCCTAAAAGAAACAAAATTGCATATACCCATCATACCAGACAATGGGATAAGGGAGGAATAAATTTCCCAGATATTGAATCTTATATAAGAGCTACTTTACTTAAAACTGTGATTGAATGGATCAACCCTAGTTATATATCCAACTGGAAATTGTCACATACAACTATAATAATAAATGAAAACAATTTACTTAAAAATACTATTACTATAGATAAGGATAATATATTATGGTACTCATTGACCTTAAATTTACAATACAATATAACTAAACTAACGAGGTCAAATTTAATAAATCATTTATTTGATCACTTGAGGAAATTTATAAATATAAATATGGATTTAAAGCTTTGGTTTGCAACATTAATTCCCTTCAGCATTATTAAAAACTTTCCAGATAGAATTCATAGAGATATATTCTTCTCTTTGGAACAGAAAAATCTAATTTGTTGGCTGCATTGTATAAAAAATCAGCAAGTCTTGGATATATAATATATGATGTCAACTTATAAAGTGAATTCTCATCAATGGTTAATACTTCAGAATATACTGACATACTCCAAGGAGCTATGTAGGATAATAAATAATTCTTCTTTCTCAACTCCATCTAAATTTATAATCAGACTGTTTGAAATTTTATATAATAATAAGAATATGAAAAATGGAACTTCATACTTATATAATCTAATAAAAAACTACAAAACATTACTTAAACCAGCATACTGGCAATTTATTACTAAAATATATACAATTCAATTAACCCCAGAAAATAAATAAAATCTACTACTTTCAGTAAAAGTGACTTCTTGTTCTCATTATTGGAGAATATTTACCTGGAAATTCATCCATAGATCCTTCTTCACCCCTGATAAAGTTTCAAAAATCAATCCTTCTAATAATGGATTATGCTGGATATGTCAACAGTTTGATAAAGCTGATTGGTCTCACATTTTCTACAAATGTATAAAAATTAAACCCTTTTGGGAAAGTATTAATAATTTCATGCAGGCAATTTATACAGATAATTTTGTCATGACCAAGGCTTTAATATTACTGAATATAACGGATGTTTTTTTTTCAAATAAAACTGACCTCTATATACTTTGGACTATACTAGATATAGCTAGGAAATGCATAACATAGAGATGGAATTCTACCACAGTACTAGCAAAGAAGATTTCCTGTGCCTATTAAAGAGGACAGCCTTGATGGAAGTTAAAACCAAAGAATTAAGAATGTTTCCTAGGCCATTAACTAATAATCCATGGAAAAAAGTTTTGACATTGATTGACACTTTGCAAATAAATCTAACCTCCTCTTGAAACAAGTCACGTGTCAACCTATATGTATGTGTGTGTGTGTGTGTGTGTGTGTGTGTGTGTGTATATATATATATATATATATATATATATATATATATATATATACATATACATACATACAAATGTTTCAAGCATGGGCATTAAAGCCCTTCTAGCTTGCTAATATGCCAAAATACTTGTTCCCATAATAAATGTCCAGGCTGTATTAGAAATATCTAAACTAGCACTTGCTTTAATGTAATTTGGTAGTCTGTTCCAAGCATCAGCTACTCTGTCAGAGAACCAATTAGTGCATTTTTCTCATTCATATAGAATTGTCTACACAGGTTATCTGATGATTTCTAGTACTTTTTGATAACCCCAAAAATTCCCAGAGGTTGTTGTCCCTGAATGCCCTATATACCTGAATAAGATATCCTCTTAGATATCTGTAAGAAAACTGTACAAATTCAGATATTTTAGTCTTTCATAATAACTTAGATTTTCACATCCATGGATGCCATTAGTATATTTCTGCTGTACTCTTTCCAGTTTATTCATGCTTGTTTTCCAATAGGGTTTCCGTATTGTTATTCCATACTCAATTTTGGGCCTAATGTAACTAACAAACAATGACTTCATTATGTCTGATTTCCTAGACTTTATAAATTGTTTTATACAACCTATAGTTCTATAGCTATCATTAGCCAATTGGTTGATATGATTAGAAAAACTCATAGCTGAATCTACCCATATACCCAGATCCTTAAATGAGTCTACAGTTTCAATCACTGTGTGCTGTATTAAATATTCACCTTTCAGTTTATGTCTCCCACATGTATGTATATATTCATATATTAGAATAAATATAGATTAAAGCTGGACATTATTAGTCAAGGTTAAGTAAGAGCATTTTTTAGTTTCACTGAAATACATTTTTTTCTTATGTTAATTTTTATAAGTATGAATATTAATGAACATAAGTTAAATGTACATTTTTGTCTCCCCTGGGTCTTCATTTAACTCTTACCTCCCAGTCTCCCATGCCCATGTCAGCTCTAACAATGTATCTCACACCCCTGACTTATTCTGGTATTGCTAGGGCTGGTTGTGGATCCTAAGGGTATCCTGGGGCCTTCGCCATCTCCACTTATATCCTGGGGGTATACATTTAATGCCTTATCCACTCCCTGCCCCACCTCCTCCAATTGTTGATTGCCTTTGAGGGCAACTCCACTCGTTGAATCACACCACCCCTGAGGCAGTGCCATTGGTGAATGTCCTCCCACCCAGGATGGGCTGTACTGTCAGTTGCCCAAGCTGACAATTGAACCTACGTTGACTGGGCCATAGTCAGGGCTTTATACCACTATGCCACCATATTGACAAGTTAAATGTACATGTTTTGAAATAATTAATAATCATGCTATTTGCTCTTATACTTGGTGACTGTATTTGATTTTGCAAAGTGTACAGTGCAGCGTACTGCATCAGACACAGCTGCAGAGTGACACATCCTCATAACTCAGTAAACATACTATTACAGTTAGTCTTTAGACTAACAAAAGTTTCAAAGGTAGTGCTCCAGTAGTTTGTCAAATAACAGGAAAACATATAACAAAATAATAGGATATGAAATAAATAACGATTGAATTGACGATTGGATGGGAGATAGGAAATTCTCCCCAGGGATCACGTCAGCCACCCTGCTAGACAGGGGTCCAGGAAAGTAAATATTGGTATGGCTAGGCTTGTATAGGCCCTAGGGACGATAGCCTAGTACCAACCTATAAACCTATAATGATACCATTAATGTAACTAATATAGTATTTGTGATGTGGCAAAAATAATATCTGAAAAATAATACAAGAAGCAGTTGATTAAAGGCTTATAAACCCGCTCATGTACACTAAGTACCAGACAAGCAGCTGTAGTCCAACACACTGCATTTTACATCCATATGCCTGCAAAAAAACAAGCTAAATTAAAAATGTATTTATAGCTAAAATATTAACATTAAACTTATAGACTTCACAGCCAGATAATGAATACATTGTCAACAGTCAACAAAATAAGGAAACCAAGGAGCATATCTAAAGAACATGGTTCATATGATGATGCTTCTGTCTACTACAATCAAATCTGTCCTTTACACCATAACTATTCTAGGATACAGGTATCAATTATTTGCACACACACACACACACACACACACACACACACACACACACACACACACACACACACACACACACACACACATGGGATCTTCAATTGCAACCCCTGCTATGATTGCATACATCTCACAAGTTTGTTTGATGTCAAATAAATCAGTAAATACATTTCACCTTGCTGCTATGGGATGTATGCAATACAACCCAATGCACCCACATGCCCTCCCAACCACTTAGCTCAAGAATCAGAGAAAAAGACTTAAATTCAGGAACAGACTTTAAATGTTGCTTATATATGCTTACGAAGTTGCTAGTATAACACATTTTGCATTAGCAAGCATTTTCTGAAGGGTATGAAGCCTGAAACTCACGTGCCTATCATTATATAGTGACTGCAGTCCTTAGCACTTAACTTGAAATTCACAAATTTTATAAGGAACAGACCACAAATATGGGGGAAAAACAGGGACATTTGAGAACTATGCCCTCTACTCACACACATGCACCACACAGATGTGACTATCAATAACAGCCACTTATATGATTGCTACACCTGGCTGATGTTCTGAAAATTGAATGCTTACTAAGATGGGAAGACTGATTTTACACATATCACAGTACAGTGGGGATTGGGGAATTTGTTCTTTTCCCTATGGTAGTTTAATCTAAGAGTTAATTTATATAATTATCAGGGGGTGAGGGGGGCATAGCAATTGTTTTATCTGTCATTTTTGATAATTCAGACCTTCAACCACATGGTCTCGATCTTTCAACAGTCAGTGTTCTGAAACATCGATCTAATAAATTATATATATATATATATATATATATATATATATATATATATATATAGTTCCACTTTGAATCATTGAAATCTTGAAACATCGAAATTCTGATCATCGAGACCAGAACATCGAGTTTCAAACCATCGAAGATTCAAAGGGAACATAAAAAAAAGAAAAAACCTCTAAAAACTATTTTATGATGGGGGGCTTTGCCCCCTGCACCCCCCATGCGGGGGGCTGTGCCCCCACACCCCCCAACTTTAATATACAATCTCTGAGATCTCACTACAGTGGGGTAATGGGAAATCTCCATTTTAGCGCTATATGCAGAAGCGCTAAGTGGGAGATTTCCCTACCCTGTCTGCAGTGCCATCACAGAGATGGCACATTCACAGACACATTATGCAGGGCACCTTGCTGCCCTGCAGAAACACTAGCCTTTTCCCATTTTTGCTTACCTTTTTCTTCCCCTTACTGACTGCTTGGCCATCCAGTTGAACTTTGCCCCTTATCCCCATGGTAGTGCGATCTCGGAGTTGGTATATTTAGTTAGGGGGTTGTGGGGGGCTTGAATGGGTTTAGTTTTGTTCGGTTAAGTTCTTTTTTTCAGGATGGCCAAGTGGTTACTTACCTCAAGTGGAAAGTTGGTGTTCCAGATGTCGGTCTTCTGGGTTTGTCTTTCCTTTCATCTTGGTGATTTGGGAGTCGGGTAAGTGAAACTTCGGACTACTGAAATAGACCTATATATATATATATATATATATATATATATATATATATATATATATGTTGTGTGTGTGTGTGTGTGTGTATGTGCTAGAAACCCTAAACCAACAGCCGTCATCACATGCAGTCTGGCAAATAGATAATTAACAGGCGGAGCTATTTAGGCACACAAACTGGTGCTTGAGGTCAGAGATGTAATTTGATGTCTGAGAATACTATGCATCTATAAAGTTAATATACTGCTCAGACATACATATTTCAGTCACAGTTGCTAGACAAAGGAAACACATTTCTATTTCATTTAGGAAAATGTCCACCAAACTACTAATGATTTTCTTGCATATATGGCCCTTTAATGCTGTAGTGATAATTCAGAGACATAAAAATATTCATTAAATGTTTTTATGATAACATAACTGTGGGCAGTGGGACTGAGCTCACAGCCAACATCACAATGTGAGAGCAGAGCATTAATATCATGACCCACTTGTCCAACTATTCAGAAGGAGGCCTGCACAAACACACTTATTGCATTGTGTAATCATAATGCAGTCTTTGAGCTATTCCAGTACTGACAGATGTATCACAGATGTATGAGGTTGTACATTGTTTGTTTAATTCCTGCTGGTGTTAAGATGAAAGGTCAAAGGTCATGAAGTAACTATACCCACCCTGCTACTCCCTCAGGTAATCCTCTGCAGCTGCCCATTCCTTTCAGTCTCTTCCAGGGCTAGAGACATAAAAAGGGCATAATGTAAAATCTGTGGCTAGCATACAGTGGCAAGTCATTTGTGTATCTAAAATAAATTATATTTAGGGTACAGAGATCGTGGCTGCTTTTTAACATCATCCTCCCATTGGCAACGCTGGTCAGGATTGTAGCACCTAATGCCACTGTAATGGTGACAGCAGAAGCATAGTAAGGATTGGGCAAAGTTGGTAGTCACCCTGGGGGCAACATGTGATGGGGCATGATCAAGAAGTCACCCTGGGGCAAAGTGTGAGAGGGCATGATTGACAAGTCACCCTGGGATCAAAGTGTGAGGGGGCATGATCAACAAGTCACCCTGGGAGCAAAGCTTGAGGTGGCATGATCGAGAAGTACAGTTCCTGCTTTCTTTTTCTCTGTACTGGAATATCTGAAAGCCTTTACAGAAAGGCATTTCAGCATGTTGTGTATGTATGTATGCTATCATTTAAAAAAAATGGAAGTCCTTTTTGTTTGTTTGTTCTTCTATTGAAGGGCTGAGACTGCACAGATATGGTTATAGCTATATGAAGCCAACTGGGGCACTATATTGGGGAACAGCACTGGGCAATAGATGAGCCTGGGTGAAGGCATTGTTCATCCATATTTAGGATGCCAGTACCATTGGTGATAGCCTTGTCCAATGCATTACAAGCTTCAGCCTTATACTGTGGCCCAGTATAGCTCTCCTACAGGAGTCTCTGGCTGTACACATTATGAAGGATGTCCAGAAACATTTTGGACTCCTTCTCACATCACCTATGTGCTCTAAAAGGACTATCCTCTCCTTCCCCAGCCGTGATGTCTCATCTTGAAAAATCATAGATAAAAATGGCAAACAAATGGCACCCAAAATAGTTGTCATGTATCCCATCTGCTATGCAATAATGAGTATTGGCTGGCAACCCTTTACATGATGAATGACAATCTCAGAAACTACAGGTACTGCATTATTATAGTTCCCATGGCAGTTAAAGGTATGAAACATGGCCCAACTCCTTTCAGATATACACTGTTGGGAATATTCTGTGCAGTGCTGGGAATATTCTGTGCACTGTTAGGAATATTCTGTGCACTGTTGGGAATGCTCTGTACACTGCTGGGAGTATTCTGTGCTCCGTTGGGAATACTCTTTATGCTTTCGGAAATGAATGCTCTACAGTGACGCCATCTGCAGATGGTCAAATATGGCATGTAAATTCCATCACCTCTGAAATCCTAGGCTAACCACGCTTGTGTGAAACTGCCTTAAGGGCTCAGGTGTGTGAATGGCATCATGTAGAAATCTATATGATGTTTACCAAGTGTGCCCATAACACAAACTGAGCAATTCAAAAATAATAATGAGATGAGCCCTAATCAGCCCCCCCGGTGGAATCACAAAATCAATCGGATGTATAACAAGAGGAAGAAAATCATGGCAAAAATTAGGAGGTGCAGCACCCAGCAAGATAAAAGCACTCTCATCAAACTAAACAAACAACTCAGAGGACAAATAAAGTCTACCAAAGCCAAATTTGGGGTAAGTTTGGCCTCCCAGGTCAAGGACAACCACAAAGCATTCTTTAGCTATGTCCACAGGCAATACATAATTGTGTGCAGAGCTCATTGTAAATGGAGCCACCTACACTGAGCCAGAAGATATAGCAAACCTTCTGGCTGATAAATTCAGCTCCAGCTTTACTCATCTCTCCCCCTCAACCTTCCCTCAGAAAATATCATCAAATATAACTCCCCCTACTATCACTAGGGAACCGGTACTTAATGCTCTCTCTAAGACCAAGAACACTGCATCAATGGGCCCAGAAAATATCCCAGAGCCTACTTAACTTGGTGGACATCTTTGAGAAGGTCACCAAAGTAATGGATGAGGACAAAATCACTCACACTGCCTACCTTGACCTGGCCAAAGCATTTGACACAATACCCCACTCTGGCATTGTTGACAAAGTCAGGAGGTTAGGTACAAACTCATATGTCACCTGGTGGATAGCCAACTGGCTTGCAGACAGGACCTAGGAAGTTAGAATTGGGAAGTCCACCTCTACAAAGAGGCCAGTCACAAGTGGAGTCTCTCAGGGATCAGTCTTTGGACCACTCCTTTTTGACATTTACTTCTCATAAGTCAAGGCCAATGTCAGTGGTCTCTGGCTGATTAAATTTGCAGATGATTGCAAATTAGGAGCTGTCATTAAATCTCACACTGACGCAAATGTTCTCCAGGAGGGACTGACACAGTCAAACAACTGGTGTCAGAGCCATGGACTAAAACTAAATGCCAAGAAATGCATAATAGCATCCTTTGAGAAGTCATCCATCCCTGGTAACTATCATATTGACAACATACCCCTTAAAGTTGACCCAGTAGTCAGGGACTTAGGGACACACATAGATAGTAATCTAGCATTTGATCATCACATGTCTACAGTGGTGAGAAAATCATTCTATGTTGCACAACTTATAAACAAATGTATGGCATCTAAGTCCAAGGAAGTCATTGTTCCATTGCATTCAGCATTCATCAGACCTATCATTGAGTACAGTGCCCCCTTTGGTATGTACCTAACCAGGCATATCCAACAACTGGAATGTCCACAGAGGTTCCTCACTAAAAGAATACAGGGTGAAAATAATATGTCCTATGCAGACCGCCTCAAGGCCCTATCCCTGTATTCTGTCTCCTACAGGCTTTTGAAGGGAGATCTATGCCTGGCATACAGAGCATTGTCAGACCCTACTCTGATGGACCTCCTGCATATCCACAAAACAAACAGTACCAGAATTACCCATTCTAAAGACTTAAACCTTGCATGTAATATAAATAGGACCTGCTGGAGACATAGGTAAGTATTCAGGATACTACCCTGTCTATGAAACAGGCACCCCATCCATGTGAAGCAGAGTTCCTCCCTAATACAATTCAAGTGCAACTTGGAACATTGGATGGGAAAATAGAAATTCATCCCTGGTTTGGTACCTATGTCTCTAATGCAAACAGGTAACCTGTAAATGGTTCAATTCCCAGGCCCATGCTTACACTTATCAAGGGTATCAGAACTTGTCAGAGATTTGGAATGCATGGCTAGGCTTAAAAAGGCCCTTGTGGTCATTAGCCTAGTAAACACCTATGAACCTATGTTAGTTTGTCAGTACTTTTAAATGTGTTGGCCTAGGTGTCTTGAGGGATAAATTCCAAGTGTACTGTATGTAATAGCCTGCAGAAATGTTAAACTAGATGGGAGATACTTCCTTGAGCTCATATTCAGAGCACTGTTCAATGATATTTTAGTTTTGCATACTTTGCACATACATCATTAGTCACAATGTTTGTAACAATGCTGTTGTAATGGTCATGTGTTCTTGTGCAGTCTTACTTCTGTGATAATTATGTGGGAGATGTGTGCTCATTATACCTGCATGCCTGACATTTACTTAAAGATTATGCATACAGATATCTAACTGTCAGGCACAAATAAAGCAGACTTTATGACCTTGTAGGATGAGAATAGTGTAAGGATTTGTAACACCCATGCAGAAACAAGGCTGTTAATTCCACTGTGTTCCATACCAGCAAGGCAATGCCTAAAAAAACAGGCCAAACAGAAAAGAAAACTGCTGCACCTGGTGTGCAAACAACATCCACTGCACGCCTAAATTCTAAGATGCTGAGAAAGAGGTGGTACTACAGGCTCTCTGTCTTCATGGCTGAAGACTCTTTGATGTCCATGTAACCCACAGTCTCTACCATTTCTGTGCCTGGGCTAAGACTGTCAGCTATATTAATGTGGTGCATGGCCAACACCATGGCTGTGAAATGTTTCACTCCAGAGCTACATATGTATGTGATCCATGCTGCCTCAGACAGAGCAGAAGCACTGATATGGGAACATATGGCAGCAGGTGGTGGTAACCAAGCGTTAGAGAGATGGAGGATTTCCTGGCCTATCTTAAAGGCAGCACCACCTTCATAGAGTCCTATTGTGTGGCGGTGGATTTTAGAGCAGAAATGGACAAGTCCGAGAGAGTCACTGTAGATGCCTGAGCTATGTAATCTTATTTCATTGTATTAATAGTTACAAGACCTCTTTACCTCTTAGTCAGCATAAACTTCATTAAATCTGTCTGACTGACAGAATACAGGAACATCAGGAATCCAACAGCTATGACCATCTGCACAAGTTATGAGCAGGATTATATATTTTTATCATGTTTATAGCTGTAAAGATCAGATGATGTGTAATTGTGTTGCTGGCTCATACTTGCACTGGTATTTTTCTCTTTGGTCCATTTACAGGTGATTATTTTTCTGGTACCAATATTGTGGAGCTGCCTCCCCCCATCTGATGTTGGGGGATTTATAACCTTTGATAATGATGACCAAGATGAGTTGGCACAGTGGGAGGGGTTGCAGAGTGTCTGTTTGTCACAGGAAGTGTGACCACTGCATTCCCTAAACAGTTCCATTTACCACAATCTAATAGTTTTAGTATCCCCCGAGACTTTTATTAAGCTAGGTAGGATTCATAAACTATTTACTACATAAACCCTTAACATTTGATTTCCAAACAGAATCAGACACATTGAACACTATGGCACTTTACTGTTTACCAACTTTTCTTATGGCCATTCTCTTTTTGAAACCACCCCCTACTTCTAGTGGGACTGATACTCTCCAACCCTCTCCACCATTTTGGGTCCTGCTGCCCCATAACTTTTAATTTTCCTGTATGGCACAGTATCATAGGTCTTGCTGTAGTTCAAATAGACTATTGTGATGACCCACTCATAGACATGGATCAGTCTAGATTGGCAATCTGTGCTACTTAAAGTCATGCTGCCAACCATTATATAGAGAAAATAACCTTACCAGCCTGCACCTTAAGATACTACTTCTGTTACCTATGTTTGTGAGGAAGTGTGATTAACAGGCCTGTAGCTGCATAGATTATTCTTACATTCACTTTTTTTTTTTGCAAGGAAAGCATTGTGTCCCCAACCACCATTCTTTTTTTTTTTTTTTTTTACTTTACATTTTTTTTTATTTTTGAATATCATATTTTGTTAAACATTTTATGAATACATAATAGATAACATATATGCAATTTTATATCCTATAAACTACAAAACTATATATAACTATACACATTGGTGTCTATTCAGAAGGAAACAATAAATACTTTTAAACACATTGTGAAGAATGATATATTAATTTATATATCTTTGTCCATTTTCTCAAATATTTCCAGGATTTTCATCCAAGAGTTATAAAATGATGTAGGTCTGTTAGTTCTGTTTTTCAGTGTGAATAAATCAATATCTCCAACTGTTAAAGATAAGCTTTTAAATTCCTTGAAAGTGGGAGAAGTTGCACTTTTCCAGTGAATGGTGATGATTTTGTGTGCTACTGCCATCAAAGTCCATAAGATTTTAAAGTCTTTTTTAGGTACACAATCTGGGATGGGAGAATTAAATAGAATCATTGACTTTGCTAATTGTTAATTATCATTGAAGACAATCTGGAAAAAATAATTAATGTTATTCCAATACAAAGTGAGACATTTACATTTGTAAAATACATGTTGCCTGTCAGCTCTTGTTTTAGTCTGACATCTCCAGCATTGATCCTCACTATCAAACATTTTAGCTAATTTGTGAGGAGTATAAAAATGTCTGTGTAAATATCTCCAGGTGAATAGTTGCCAGTATAATGATAATGTTGTCTGTTTTGAGGATTTTAAGATAGTCTTTTTTTCTTCCTCGGTAGGAAGGTGATTGTTTATCTGTGTGAAATAGTCCCAGTAAGTGTTTACAGAGTAGACTTTTGTTTTTTTAATAATTTTATAAATATTAGACAAGTAACCACCACCTTGATAAGGTTGAGTTGTGATTATAATAAAATATTCAATGAATTTTGGAACATTATGTCTAACGGAAGCTTGCATTTGTTCAGTTTTGTTTATAAGGTATTGTCTTAAATTTTGCAGAAGCAGCTATGAATCGTTGTTTATGTTATATTTGCTAATTATTTGTTCATTGGTTAATGTTTTCCCTTGTTCTATAAGTTGGTTTCAATAGCTTATTGAGCTTTTCTTAAGTGAATTCATTCTCTGAATTTGGGATGTATCAAAGATAGTGGGTGTAAAGGCTATGGGAAAAGTAAAAAAAAAAAAAAAATTTATATTTGGAACTTTGTTAATGTATGTTTTAAAAGTTGTTAATGTAATATTTATATATTTTGATGGCAATTTGGTACTTTTATTCTTCCCTACTAACTGGTCTCTTATCATCCGGACTAGAGGTGATGGTATGATAGTTAAATGGTATTGTATATGGTTGTGAGTAGTTTCTATATAAATCTGTTCATGCATTTATTTCCAAATAGGAAAGTAGTGGGTATTTGACCATAACATTATATTTTTAATAACAGAGGATATAATGTATGTGTCCATGTCTGGTAAATTAATTCCACCATCCTCCCAATTTGGTAAATGTCTATTCAAGGCAATTCTGGCTTTGCTTGGGAACCATAAAAAGTTCAGTATTAGTTTGTTATATCTTTGAATGATATACTTGGGTGGTGGTAGTGAAAAACTTTGTATTAGGTATAGTATCCTAAGAAAAATGATTGATTTAATAAGCTATAGTCTGTCTCCCATTGTAAACATATATTTGCTCCAGCTAGATATTGTTTGGTCTATGTTATATAGTATTTTTATAGTTGTATATAAGTGAGTCAGTTAAATCCTCAAGTAGACTTATGTCTAAGTATTGTATTTTATCTACTGCTAAGTATTTATAATATTTTTTGTTTAAATATTTTTTTAGCATTGCATAGCATGATTTTTGTTTTGTTTTCATTAAACTGTAAACCTGAGACACTTGGAAAATTATTTATATCACTAAATAAAGCTTGCAAAGATGTGTTAGTGTCTGAGATGGTTAGAAGAATGTTATCGGCAAAGAGTTGTAATTTAAGATTTAATGTTTTATTAATATATATGCCTTTAATATTGTTATCTGATCTAATGTGGTTTGCAAAGGATTCTATAAGTAATGCAAATAGCAGTGGTGATAACGGACAACCTTGTTTAGTTCCTTTTTTTATTTGTATAGGACCTGATCTATGTGATCCTATTTTGACATATGCAATAGAGTTTTTATATAATGACTGGATAAGTGTGTTAAAAGTTGTGGGGAATTTATATTCTTTTAATACTAATGCAAGGAAATTCCAGTTAACCAAATCAAAGGCTTTGTTAATGTCTAGGGAGATTATGTTTAAATCTGAGTTTGTATGTTTACTATAAACAATTAGTGGTAGTATTCTTTTAAGATTATCGTATGTGTTTCTTCCTTTAATAAATCCTGTCTGGTCTTTGTCAATTAACATGGGTAGAAAGTGTTTGATCCTATCTGCGTATATTGCCATGGACATTTTATAGTCTATGTTTAATAAGGTTATTAGTTTGTATGATGAGCATTGTTTCTCATCTTTGCCTATTTTAATTATTGGGGATATCAATGAGTACTTCCAGGAGGGTGGTATATTTGTCTTGTTTAACTATAGTATATACTTTTAAAAGTAAAGATATAGCTTGATTGGGTATTAATTTGTACATTTCTGGCAACATACTATCTGGGCTAGGAGCTTTAGTTGCCTTAAGTTTTTTAATTTGTGATTTCAGTTCCATCATGGTAATTGATTTATTTATAATATCTGTGTGTTCTTGTGTTAGTCTAGTGGAAATTTTATTTTCAAGATAATTATTTATATCTTTGGTGGGTGCTTCCTGGAGATTTGTGGAATTATCAGAGTTATATTGTAGTCTAAAGGCTTCTAAAATTTCATTTAGATCTGTAGATTTTTTCTTAGTATTAGGAATATATAATTATTTTATTTGCTTGGATTTTATTTTTTTTTCTGTTGTCTAATTGTCTCTGGTGTGCTGGGTTTGTGGAATAGGAATTTAGTTTTATTTTTTCTAAATTAATCAAAATCTTATGATGCAGTATTTCTGCATATTAGTTATTGGTCTGTATTAGTTCTTATACTATTCATTGTCCCCTTTTTGAATTTTTAACTTCAGTTTGTCAGCTTTATTTTGCAGTTCTAGCATATCTTTATTCCATATTCTCCTTTTATTGATGTACCAAGATAGTATTTTCCCATATATAATTGCTTTTAGTGAGTCCCAAATATATATTTCTGAAATGCCCTCTGTAGTGTTCAGTTCAAGGAAAGTTTTAACTTCTTTTTCAAAGAATTCTTAGAAGTCTGTTAGCTTTGTGATATAAGAGGATATTCTTGTGGTGGTTTTTGTGTATGTAGGTGTGAGTTCTATTTCATAAACTAGAGCATTATGATCCGATAAGGGGTAATTTATAATTTTAATTTTTATCAGTTTTTGTTATTAAGTCATTAGATGCATATATCCTATCTATTCTAGAATTAATCTTGTGTCTAAATGAGTAAAAAGAGTAAATTAATGAATCTGGATCTGCATAATCATTTATATCTTTTATACACGCTGTATCTATAAACTTTAAAAGCACCTTTGATATAGGTTGCTTTTTTCTTGTGGTTTTTGAATCTGTATCTTTATAATCTGTTATACAATTAAAGTCATCTGCCATTATTAGGCTACCTTTAGATAAATGTATTAAGTCTTCAAAATTATGTTTAACTGTTCCAAGTCCTAGTCCTGGTATCCAATATAAAATTATCAAGGTGTATATTTTTCTATTTAATTCTAGACACCAGACAAAACATACCAGATGTGTCTTGATGAATGCTAATTATTCTGGGTGGTATAGTTGTATTACGAAGTAGTATAGGTACTCCTCTCTTTTTTTGTTTATATTGTGAGCTTACTAAAACTTTGTAATTATTTATATTTAAGCTCTTTATGTCTTCATCTAGTAGATGTGTCTCTTGTAGAAATAGTAATTGTGGCTTGTGCAGATTTACGTATTTGAATAGACTCCTCCTTTTGTTACTATTGTTCATACCATTAACATTTATAGATAAACACTTCATGTTTTACTATTAAGTTGGATTTCGTATAACAGTATATGAATATATTTTTGACTCTTGGTAGGATTTGAAAAATATGATATGAATCTCAAAAGCTCGAGAGCTGCTCACTGGCTTGAAGTCATCCCATATCCCATGATGCTTGGCACTAGATACCCAGATCTCGTTTGGTAAGTCTAACTGCCAACACAAAAAGGAAAGATTCCTATCCTATAATATATAAAGCCTACCAGTGAGGCTACTAGGCAGAAAAGAACAGCCAGAGAAGACTCAGCCAGTGAAGAACCAAAAAGAACTCTTCTCGGTCCACTAGGATAGGGAGATGGAGGGTGGGACACAAGAAGAAGGCAAGATGAAGACAACTAACATGGAACATTATGGTAGGTACATAACTTCTTTATGTTAAGTTGTCTATCTCGCCTTCATTCTTGCTGGTCGGGACAGCGTCCCTAGCACCTGAAATCCTGGGTGGCTCATTGGAACAAACTCTTCAGAACAGTGGAACCAAAATTAGCTCTGTTCCTGGAAACCAAATCCAACTTATAATGTGAAATGAAAGTATGTGGGTTGGCCCACGTGGTCACAGCATAAATAGATTCCATGGGCAGCCTAGCTTGAAAGGCCACAGAACTGGCTAAAGCTCTGGTGGAGTGACCTTTTGGTTTAACGGGAAATTCTTTATTCCTCAGTTGATAGATGAAAGTGATGATAGTAGTCAACCATCTGGATAAGGTTACTTTTGAAACTGGAAGACCTTGTTTACCCTCAGCATAAGAAAGAAAAAGTCGGTCAGATTTTCTAATGTTCTTAGTTCTATGCAAATAAAAACTTAGTTGCCTGTGAACATCTAACTGATGTAATTTATATGCCGCCCTGTTGGAGTGGTTGGGGAAAAACACGGGAAGGTCTATGGACTGATTCAAGTTATTCTCCGAAGAGACTTTGGGAAGAAAGGAAGGATTAGTCCTGAGAGCAACGCTGTCATTGTGGAACACTAGGTACGGAGGACGGATACAAAGAGCCTGAAGTTCCGAAACTCTTCTGGCTGAAGTAATAGCCACCAGGAAGAGGGTTTTCCAAGATAAAAACTTCAGGGAACAAGATGCTGCAGGTTTGAAGGGGGGCAAAATTAGAGAAGCTAATATCAAATTTAGATCCCATGGAGGTGGAGGATCCCTCACTGGGGGCCTGAGCAGAGTGGTCCCTTTGAGAAAGGCTTTACATAGTTTATGATACATGATATTATTTTCTGACAGGCCAATGTGAAAATTAGAAATCACAGCTAACTGAACTCTAATTGTGGTGGAAGCTGACCTAGCATGAAAAAGTTCTGCAAGGAATTTCAAAATATGGTGTACAGGGGCTGAAAAGGGATCTATACTCTTAGCCTCTGCCCAGGAAGAAAAACGTTTCCACTTACTAGCGTAAGTTTCACTAGTCGAAGACTTGTGTGATGATAAAATAATTTTGCGCACAGAGGGGGAGATATCAGGAAGCCTGGCTAAAGTTGGAAGTGGAGCAACCAAGCAGTGAGCTGGAGAAAATGCAGGGATTGATGCAGCCCACCTGATTGATGGATCAGAAGGTCTGGAACTATGTCCAGAGTCCAAGGCTGCTCGAGAAGATGATGATGCAGGAATGGGAACCATATTTGTTGAGGCCAGTAAGGAGCAATGAGAATCATTCTGCAGCCCAATATGGTAGTTTTCTGTATTAGTTTTGGGATTAGGGGAAATGGAGGGAATGCATAAAAAAGTCCCTGAGGCCAATCATGGACCAGAGCTTCTCTGGGGGGATGTCCAGGAAGTGGGAGGAGAGAGAAGAAATTTCTGCACTTGCTGTTGAAGGGGGTGGCAAACAGGTCGCAGCAGGGTTGGCCCCATTTGTGGAAGGTTTGGTCCACAACTATCTGATTCAGAGACCACTCATGAGGCATGAGAATTGCTCTGCTCAGCCTGTCTGCTATGACGTTGGACTTCCCAGGGATGTGCATTGCAATCAGAAACCATTGGGAAGAGATCACCCACTGCCAAAGTCTGAGTACTTCTTGACATAGGGGGTAGGATCTGGTTCCACCCTGCTTGTTGATGTACCACACCACTGACATATTGTCTGTTTGGATTGCAATGGTCCCAGTAGGAAGAGAGTCCTGAAGAGCTTGCAACACTAAAATCACAGCCCTCATCTCCAAGATGTTTATATGCAGATGGTACTCGTGAGGTTGCCAGGTGCCTTGGACTGTTCTGCCCTGATAATGCCCCCCCACCCGATCAGGGAGGTGTCCGTGGTCACCATAGCAACTGGAGGGGGGAGTACAAATGGTCTGCCCTGGGGTAGTGATATGGAGACCATCCACCATGCAAGGTGCTTTTTGCATGCTTCTGTGATCATAATTATGTGAGACAAAGGAAGCTGTTGAAGGGACCATTGGGTGAAAAGAAGCCACTGGAGGATCCTCATGTGAAAACAAGCTAGAGGGACGAGTATGATTGTTGCTGCCATGAGACATAGAGTTTGGAGGATGAACCTGGCTTGAATTTTTTTACATGCTAACAGAACCTGCACATGTTTGCGAATCATTAATACCCTGTGTGGTGGAAGGCTCACTGACATGTCTTTTGTATTTAAATTTGTGCCTATAAAGGTGATAGACTGACAGGGTGACAATGCAGATTTTTCGAAATTTATTGTGATACCTAGCCTGGAGCAAGTCTCGATAGTGTAGTCTCTGGCTTGCAGAAGGTGAAGCCTGGTGGTAGCAGTGAGGAGCCAGTCATCTAGATATGGAAACACCTGGGATCCTTGCTGTCTCAGGTGAGCGGTAACTACTGCCATACATTTGGTAAACACCCTGGGGGCTGTGGTGAGACCAAAGGGCAGAGCTCTGAACTGATAATGGCTGGCTCCCAGCCAGAAGCGAAGGAATCTTCTGGAGCGTTTGTCCATTTTGATGTGGTAGTACGCATCCTGAAGATCTATAGAGCATATCCAATTGTCCTGACCCAGAAAGGGTAAAATGGACTGTAGCGTGACCATCCGAAACTTTGTTCTTTGTACAGACCTGTTCAGTCTGCTGAGATCCAGAATGGGTCTCCAGTCCCCTGTCTTTTTTGGTGCCAAAAAGAACCTTGAGTAAATTCCGGATCCTTACTGGTCTGTTGGGACTTGCTGAATGGCCTGTTTTTTTAGCAGTTTTGTAATTTCTTGAACTGCTTGATCCCTTAGATTGGGTGGAACATCTGGAAGGGATTTGTTTAACAATAAGGGAGTGCAAACAAAAAGAATTCTGTAGCCTCCGGACATAACAGACTGTGCCCATTTGTCTTGTGTTATGTCTTACCAGGCTCTTGGGTACAGCGATAATCTTCCCCATACTACCTCCAGAGGTGAGCAGCTGGGCAACCCTTCAGGGATGCTGGAAGGGCTTCTCAGAGAAGGATTCTCTGTTGCCCCTCTGCCATGAGGGCAGCATCTATTATTGTTCCCTCCTCTGCCCCTGGAAGGGAACTCACCATGTGTGTCAGGTAAGGCTCCCTGGGATTTCCAGAACCACATCTTTCCACTCTTCTCACCTTTGGGATATGGTCTGGAAGGGATGGAAAAACAGACTCCCATGGCAGAGAGATTCTTGCCTTCCTGCTCACACCTGGTAAGGGTATCCTTCACCTGTGATCCAAAAAGAGAGGAACCATCAAAGTGGTGTTGGTGAAAGACGATCTGAAAGATTCCGCAAAGTTACATAGCTGCATCCAAGCATACCTCCTTAGGGCAACGCGTGTGCCTGCAGCTCTACTCGCACCATTGGCTGCATAAGAAATGAGCCTCATGGAGGAGTTAACCACTGAATTAAGAGTCGCTAGCTGGGAGGCTACCTTAGCCTGGGCCCCCTCAGCTGATGGATCTTGGAGGGTATCTCCAAGCTTTTTAAGGAGATCCCTTTGAAGACGGGTAAAGTAGCACAAATAATTCAGAGACCTCATGTAAAAAGTCGCTGAGGAGAACATCCGCTTCCCATATCTGTCCATGGTCCTAGACTCCTTGTTAGAGGGATGGACAGAAGAAGAAGTCTCTGCCAACTTCTTCTTTGTGGCTGCCGCTACCATCATGGCATCAACAGGAACACCTTTAGTTAAAAACTGTTTGTCTTGTGGTGCAGTTATGAATTTAGCGGGTCTTCTGGGGGTCGGTTCCACTGTGTCTGGAGCTGACCATGCCTTCCGAGCCACCACAGGCATCAGTGGGTCAAAAGGTGGAGACACCCAGGAGGTGGAGGGGTGGTATCCAAACGCATCCAGGAATACCGACTCATCCTTGAAAGGGCTTAGGGTAGTCCAGTTCCCCCTCTGCCTAAGCATCTCAAGGATGTCTGAGATGGAGACATCTTCAGAGGGAGATCTTGGGGAACCTTCCGAATCCTGTAAGTTGGTATCTGATGTGACAGACTCAGGGGAGTCAACATGCTTCCTCTTGCATTTTCTCTTGTGAGGTGGCTCCTCTGAATGATCAGGGGAGGCCTCGGAAGAGGAAGATATGCCCAAGGGGGTGCCCTGGAGTGTTGGTTCCCCCCACTTGGGGTCTGGAGGAGGGGCAGAGGCAGACGCAGGCACCATAGTGGGAGGAGCTGCTGGGGATGATCTTGGGGCTGGTTCAGGGGCCAGCACACTCCTCATTACCTCAAAGACGTCCCTGCTTGGATGCCGAAAAAGCTCTGGTTCCAAAGAGATCAGAATCTCTCTCCACACCAAGGGGGACAGCTCCGAAGCCAGTGTAAGAGACAAGCTCACCTGCGCCAAAGCTCCGAGGGGGAGAACGGGGTCAGACAAGGGTCCGATGCCACTCACCCCCTCGGAGCTGACGAGGGAGTCTCGGTGTCCAGATCCCTCCAAGGATGGTACCAAGGAAGTGATCAGAGCTGATGATGGAACCGAAGGAGAAGGTATCGGGGCCGCCAGTTCCACGACTCGAACCCCAACGGACTCCGGCTCCGAGTTCAATGGAGGAGTCGGAGGAGGAATACCTGTAGACATGGACAGAGCCAACACCTGATGAGGGGGGGCTGGGCAACATTTTAGCTAGGGCCTGCGATTTCAAAAGCCTATTGACCACTCTCTCTACATCGTGATCTGACAGCCTGGAGGACCAAGAAGAGTGGGAGGACCAAGGACTGTGCTCCGATTGGAGCAAAGGAGACCTCGGAGCTGAGCGTATCGACTCAAGGAAAGGAGATCTAGATCTCTTTCAACTCCCCAACAACTCCAAAGTGCGTGTCGGAACCAACTGGGAGGAAGGCACATCGGTTCCGGCCGGAACCGAGGTAGGAGTGCTAGCTTCACCCAACGACGGCTCCGAACTGGGAGCCAAAGGTTTGGGTGGCTTAGAGGACTTCACGGGCTGAGCCTTAGCCAGTGAATCCTGGAGCTTAAGCAAACCCAGTAGAATTAACTTATTTTTATGCTCCTGCAGGACTCTCAGGCTGAAGGCATGGCAAACCAAACAAGAGTCCTGCAGGTGTACAGGGCCTAGACAAGAGAGCTCTAGGAAAGTGCTGCTATCAGATTGCCATCTTGGCCACGCCCCCAGTCACCATTCTTGAAGTACTGCTCCTTTAAACTAATGAATGGTTCTATCATCAAAATAGTTTGGCACCTTTCAAGGTAATGTTTATGGACCTTGTACTTTATCTCCCTGAATATCAAGACTGTACCTGTGAAACCTGAAAATTTCATGCTGGGAGACAGAATAAGGTCCTCATAGAGACAGTGCAATGCTGACAACAAAGAAGTGTTAAAACTAAAACCTATATGTACCTGTTACATACCTTGAAAATGTCTTAGCTAGATGTACAGACTGAAGTTATCATCTTATTTTAAAGCACAGAAAGGTTCTATGTACAACTAATAATGCATCATCCTCAGGATGCAATTTGTTTTTATTTATAATAAATAAAGATTTAGCTTCATTTAATTACTGATATTATGGTATACCAATGATTTGGCAATGGTCTTTAAATTTCTGCATTATTCACATAGTAAAGAAACACTATAGCTTCTACGTGTGTGTGTGTGTGTGTGTGTGTGTGTGTGTGTATTGTACACTACCAGAATCTTTCTGAGGCTGTAATGTAACTGCTATTTGAATATTTTTGATTTCTAGCTTTGCTGACACATGACTTCCATAAATGCATCAGCAAATTGTTTTAAATAGTACTTTAGCCAAGAAAAATCTCAATAACACTTCTAAACCTCAACAAACACTTCTATCGCATTTACTAATGGTGCTTTCAGATTTTGAGAACGCAGCTATGTTAATTATTTTTTTTAAATGCCCTTGGGTTTGTTCTTGACTACAATAAAAGTTTCAACAATAACATCAGTTGACCCATTAGACTTTCAATCTTGTTTTTGAATGAATGGTCTGGTCACATGACTGTTTTCAGCAATGAGAATGAGTGTGATACGTTGTGTACACCTCACTGGACAGACATTGAGGGAAGGACATAATGCACTAATTAGTTGTGTTAAGATGTTATGAATTAATGTATAAAAAACAGACTATTAAACCTTATATCCGAAAATGACTTTGTAACTTTCAAAAAATAAAAAAGAGAAATGACACTGAGGCAAAACTGGTGTTAAGAGATTTCATTCTGTAATGTTGTTAGAACTTCATCAGAACCAATACTCTAAAGTAAAACAGCGTAACAAGTAATATAACAAGTGCACACTGTTTAAAAATAGTTGACAACTTCAAAACCCAACAGAAACAAATCAAAACAGAAATTAGCTCATTAGCTGCCTAGAAACAACCAGCTGTAAATACAGTAGCTAACCAGCCAGTGCAATGCACATTTGAGATTCAAGTTCTCAACTAATGTTATGAATTAATGAAGTCAGTAACATTCAGGAAAACCCTTGACAGAAGCGACAAGCGAGATCTGGGTATCTAGCTCCACAGTCCACTACTGTCTTCATCAGAACTGGTGGACTGTGGAAAGCGCTTAACCATCTTTTGTATCAATAAATTTTACTACTCGAGCATTGAGTCCGGTTTCCTGGTGTCGTTTTGCTGTTCCAGCTAGTTTTCCTGTTTGTTGACCACTGGGATCACTTCTTTCATTTCAAGTCAGTAACATTGACAGTGAGGTGATTCAGGCCAGTTGTCTTCTGATAATGAGAAGCATTAAATATGTTGTTATTTTAGGAGGAAATGTATTTTATACAGTTTTTTAAATACTGCAGGAAACACAAACTGTGCCGGATTCATGATCGCCTGTACGAAGCGTACACTAAGCATACACCGCTCTGAGTGAATAGACAACACAAGCATAACTCCCATTTCTTTCTCCTAATTTTAGTTTTCCTACCGATTTTCTTGCAGCCTTAAATATTCAGAGGGATTTATAAAGTTACCACAAAGTGCAGGCAATGTGAACACTGTGTACACTTAGTATAATCTTTCTGAGTGAATAGACAGCACAAAAAATGTAGTAGGGCTGTTCCTGAACACAGATCATGTACATACAGTATAGACATTCATGAATCTTGCCCATCTGAAATACCTTAGTATGTTGAAAAGTTACAGAAACAATTGGAATTCTAAAAATATGAGTCTTTAATTTCTCAATAAAATGTAAATAAATTCCGTGCATACAATGAATGTATGATTTGTGCTGAAAAAATCATAGTTTGGTAAGACAATAAGAACACAAACGAAACCCAGAAGACCAAGTATACGAGAAGAGACACAGACTGGCTGAAAAATGAATCCCTTTACTTCGAATAAGTTAAAATAATACAAACATAAAAGCAAATACCCAAGTGAAGTAAGCACTTTCGTTTGGCGGTTGCCAAACTTTTTCAAACAAGTAAAACATCACTTCCTGTTAATTAAGGGCTACCCTACCCCCATTTAGTGATGTAATGCATGAACTGTAGAACCATGTTTTGGGTTTCATACGGTTTATTTTTTGAGGATTTTATGAATGGTTTGAATGTTTGGTTATTGATTGATAGAAGCGACAGAGCATTGTGTGGTTGACAGAAGTTATCAGTTGATCCATAAAACGCAATGTTTATTTGTTACATTATTTAGGACACATTGTTTCTTTAAAGTGTTCATGGTTTTAATAATGGGTGCTAACCCTAACACTGCCCCTTCCCTCAACACAGCCACTATTCAGACAAAGTTGAGGCCAGTGTTATGGGGGTTTTAGTGTTAATGTTAATATCAGGAGGAAAAATAGTTTTCCTTTCTTGATATTATTTAATTCGATATTTGTTGTTTCCAGTATTGTGTATGTCTGAACTTTTTTGTCTGTGTTTTCAATTTGACATTACATTAGTTCAATCATACACAATAGAACCATAGATAGATAGATATAGATATAGATGCACATGCACACACACACATATATATATTTGTGTGTGTGTGTGTGTGTGTGTGTGTGTGTGTGTGTGTGTGTGTGTGTGTGTGTGTGTGTGTGTGTGTGTGTGTGTGTGTGTGTGTGTCTATAGATACAGAGATTTACTATCACAAAGTGGAAGCCAACAATCCTGAAATGCATAATCTTAGTAAGATAATATATAAGACCAAAATTCTGAAGACCTCAGTGTCAAACTTCTAGACTTGCTCCCTATTCAGGGCCCATGTTAGCACTTGCTCCTGGGTGTACACTGGTGGGAATATTCTGTACTCACGATTTTTACATATTATACACACCACACACACACACACACACACACACACACACACACACACACACACACACACACACACACACACACACACACACACACACACACACACACACACACACATGCATGCCTGCATACATACACACACGTACGCACACGCATGCACATGCACATACACATGCATGCAATGTTGCACACACATATATACACGCAAGCACATGCACTCACACATGGAAGCATGCACGTACGCACGCACACACACACACACACACACACACACACACACTCGCACATGCACACGTGTGTTTAAACAAATAGAAAAAAAATGGGTGGAATATATTGAACGCGCTTTTGATTACAATGAAGATTGAGGCATCAAGCAACAGAAGAGGGGAAGGTTAGTCTCAGAATATCAATCAGTTATGACAAAAATAGGGGTCATAGAAAGATGTCAACCAGACAATTCAAGTCAAGTAAGAAACAGAGGTGAGATATATGAACATAATATTGTTACAGATAATCATTATTATATACTGTCATTAGTGACGACATTCATTGAAGGTTGTACATTAGGCCCCATGTAAAACATATACTGTCATTAGAGGGGGAGGCCAAAATATTATTAAATGTGGTTAATCACAGTCTAGAGATGAGAAAAACTATGGTCAAACAGGCAAGGACATGAAAAAAGAAAAGAAACACTATGGGAGAATTAAAAAACAATGTGCATAGAGCTATAGCTGATATATGGAAAGTAAATGTTGTTATTATGTTTATGGGGAGGATGATCACCTTTGTAGTAGTTATATAAGTATAGTAGCTGTCACTGTTAAGTCTAGCCTATCAAAGACGTAGGAGAAACTAATGCTAAAAGCAGTTAACAAGGCAGTAAAACAAGTGCATAGTGCATTTAAACTGTTAAATTACAATTAAAAGAAAAATGATCACAGACTAGTTTGTTTAGAAATTAAATAATAAGAGTGGATTAGTTAATGCTAATATACATGTTCAGCATGGCAGTTGGAATTTATCAAGCAACACTAATTGATAAAGTTTGATTAAAAATCTGTTTATACAGATGTTTATAGAGGAGGATACTTCTCCCCACTGTACAGATGATGTTCAGTCTCCCGATGACATTTGATTGGGACTTGTCAGGGATGCAACTTAACAATGTCACATGATGATCAAAAAAATTACCTGATAATTTATTGGAAAGGACCAGACCTTTACTGACAGGACTTGTACATTAAAACCGATATTTTGAAATGATGACTTATGAAAAGTCCCCAACTCTTGTTTGCCAAGGCCTAGTTTGTATCTGCTGCAGTAATTTCTTGTAAAAGCCTGGGATGCGAGGCAATGATATTATAAATTATTGTATTATATGACTTTAACTTGTTTTAGTGAATGCAATAATTTAGTTTAATAGACACAATGCATTCATTTACTAATTCTGTTTAGTCATGCTATAACGTTGCTGTAAATATATGAAAAGCACACAACACAACTTAATTGAATCAAATTTGCAGTCATTTATATTACTCTTGAATGAAAGGTATTATGACTGTAGCATAGTTCACTCAATCACCTATTTAAGCATTTTATGCATCAAAGCATTCAAATAAAATTATAATCATGAGCAAAAAATTTGCAATTAAACTGATATTTGTCACAGAAAACAGACTTTCTTTAAAACTGTCATACATTATAAGGCTATGGTTGCAGGTAAAATTTATACAGCTTGACTTAGTAAGGTACATTTATTTCAACAGTATAGGGCATAAGAATACATTTTGAATTTAATGCTCCTGACCTATATTTGACATTGAAATCGTTATCTTTATAGAAAACCACAAGTGTTAGCATTACAAACAACTACAAGAACATTTTGAGAACTTCAGGAAAAGAACATCTTGAGACTTATTCAGTAGGTATTTTTGACAAATGATCGGTACAGGTCTTATCAAATATGTTTGTGGTCAACTTTAACTAAAGTGAAACATCTTGCAAATTAGCATTTTTTTGTAACGCAATTGTGGTAAGATCATTGGAAGAACAACTGTGAGATAGAGTTTTGCAGTGTAAGCATAATATTTTCAACACTTTGCATAATTTTGCTAATTTAACAATGTATTTTATTTAATTTTATTTTATAACATACATTTTTCTAGTTAATAGCCACGGTGGATTAATGTAATTTTATTAAATGAAAAGAGCTTGTGATGTGCATGTCAGGGTCACAAAGACGTAGGTTTTGCTAAGTAAATATTCACTTATATCATTCCTGTGACACATTGCTGTTTATATTGAAGCACCTTTAATATTCTGACCTCAGTCCAGGTCTTGGAATTGTTTTTCTTTATGTGTCAACAGTGGAATAATAGGTTTCCTACCAGGATTAAAATGACGATAAGGAAATTAATTTACAAGATTATCAGTTAAATACATGTGGATATAATCATAATACATAAAGAACAAACAGTGTAGGTAACATAAATTTGACGTACACAGAGGATCTGAAAAATAAATGGACTTAAAATTTATACATCCTTGATTATCTGTATGCTTTGTTATAGCAGACTGTTAATTGAACTGACCTGAAAAATTAACAAATGAGTGAAATTACTGGCATACAGAAGTGAATACACAATAAATCATAAGCTACCAACAGCAAAATAACAAATCAAACCCTCTAAAACATATCCACCAAAACTGCAGGTAACACCAACAACAAAGTGTTTTTTTCCTGAATATCCCAGTTAGATATTTTAATTCAAAAGATGCAAAACTGCGGGGGGGGAAAGAAACACCCTGCAAGAGGGAAAATGCTGCTCATACAGCTGAGCTCTACTAGCACATCATATAAATGTAAAAACATACCAAGATTTATGAATTCAGGGGAATTGGGTTGAAAAGTCTGAATTCTACCAGTTAACATTTTGCTGAAAGGCAGATATACTTAGTATAACAGTTTTAGATCTCTGGGAGATGTTTCATAAAAGTAATCTGTTTTTGTTCATGGAAAGAGCTAGAAAACTGATGCACTATTTTAAAAGCTGTGACTAGATATAAAAAGTAATACAGCAGAATGGAAGATCATAGCAGATGCTGAAATAAACAAAAATGTTATATAAATATGCTATTAATGTATATACAAAACCGCAGATGCAAACCTTATTACTAGAAACCGGCATTAATATATGTATAATCATCAAATCATGTGACAGGGAAAAAATTCAGATATTTTAAAGGAAGAATTGTGAAAAATCTAAGTTATTAGAAATAAAATAATAGGAGTCAGAGTGCTTATTTGTAACTGAGGCAAAGTAATCATAAATCTGTCAGTTTGAAATGAAGACGAAAATGAGACGGCAGAGTACAGAAGTGTGGTTATAAACAGTACACAGAAAAAGTGAAACAAATAATAGCTTTCTGCCACCTACATGAAACATCTAATGAAGGGCTTGGAATATATTTAAATAACATCACAGAAAGGATTGTCAGGCTATGTATGAAGCAATCATCTGTGATGATCTTAACATGACAGATGAAGAGAGAGCAGATTTTAAAATGATGAGCCTAAAGGCATTGTACATTTAAATAAATAAAAGTCAGGGGGTGGACAGGTCAGATATATAGTAAAACATTTTAGACACTGGATTCTCAAATAATAGTAACAGTAGAGGTTAGAGATTTCAGAAACTATGCTAGAGCATCTTTCAAACTGAAGTGTGAGATTGAAGGAACAGGAAGAGGAATTGACATTTGGAATTAATGAAATATAGAAACAGTCTGAAAGAAACAGATAAATGTTTTATGGAATCTGCAGAATGTAATGCTGGTTTCAGTGTAAGCAACTAGTTTGTTAATTTAATTTCCAATCTAGACAAAAGTTGCATAAATACGCATGTAAAGAAATACAAGAGAAATTATAAAATCTTGTGACCACACTGTCTGAATAAGACTGAAAAAGACAAAAAAAGAGTGCAGACAGTTGCCAGCAGCATGTTCAAAAGTAATATAACCAGACCAGGTAAAAGTACAAAACTGTTGAACTCATAGCAAAAGACAGGGAAAATTACAAAACCAGACACAAGCTGAGAATAAGGACTATACAATATGGAAAATGACCAGTCGTAGTAGGAATGTTGTGAAGTAAGCCTAGGGACAGTGCCATTACACAAGTATACATGTATTAACAATACATGTTTAAAAATAGGATCACTGGGGTAGGAATGCGACCAAAGAAGCATATCTGCTCCTGGTCCTGATATTTTTTTCAATAATTAAACATTCATAAAAGTATGAGACTGTACTCTTATGTAAGGGCCATTACAGGAAAAGTGACTACAAAATAAAGTGCATCAAGCACCTACTCTTTTTTGGTGTCCAGGAAGTGGCATGCATAGCTGTTATATCAACAAATGTCCTTGGTAAAGGCAGATAAAAGACTGTCAAAAACCTAAACAGCATCAAGGCAAGTGAGCTAGGATAAATATAAGAATCTATATTCTATCAGCTCACTGCTTCATACTGCACCTAAGTAAAACATACAGTCTGCATCTGGTACAGAACTTACAATATACCTAATCCACATATTTAACAGATGCAGTACTTGGGAATGGAGAGAGTCTATCCAGCAGTAATGGTACAGTTAACCTAATATGTATCATTATTGTGAATGCACTGACAGAGTTGTACTGTGTTTATCATAACAACTATTACTGCAAGGAATTGTATTATAATTGTGATCTACTAAGCATTGTCATCAGTTCCCATAGGTTCAAAATTAAGTAGTAGCCTAGCTGGTCTTGTGGGCCATTTTAAGCCTAGCTGATTTCCCCTTCTCTTCCCTTCCAAAGGTGAGACTCAAACCCTATACTTTGTGTCTGTGGGGTAAACACATTAACCATTATAACAACCAATAAGGAGTTGGAGAGGTTTTGCTTCAAGTGCTGCAGCATAGCCAAAGCAAACTGTTGGTGGTATTTAAAGTCTTTCCACTCATGTTTGGTGGGTATTTGCTCTTGTCACACACAAGTGCAAGCAAGACCCTGTTCAGAGGCATAAGCTGCACTTGCACAGAGCAGTGAGAAAGTGACACAGAAAGTCTTATGTGAATGAAAGAATAATAAGATGCCATACGAGATGGCGGTAAAATGTAAGGCTTTCTTATGTACATGAAGCTCTCTTCCCACATTTAGCAAGTCATAGTTGCTTCTGGATGCAGAAGTGTGCATTGTTCTTATAAAAAGTCAATATACACCTCTTTCATTCACTTTGCAATCAGCAATGATGCTGTGTTTTGTAGCAAATCTTACCATGTCCTACTTTGGTGATAACCTCTACTGTACCTAACCCTGGTACACTCAGCAGCCCTCACCAGTCAAGGAGAAGGTATAGACAAAGAATAACTCACCTGAAGTTTACTGAACAGGAGTTACTGGGCAGCTTGAGAATGGATAGGGCTATAATAAGGGTTTTTGTGAGCTTGTATGCCCACAGACAGGAAATTGGGGAAATATATGGCCTTCCTAGACTTATGGATTCTAAGGTAAGTATAGCCCTCACGATAAAATAGATTGGGGACAAGCTTGGCATCTCACTGCCTTTTATTTCAAGGATAATGCAGCACTTCCTTGATATACTCTTGGAATATGTGGATAAGCTTATCTATTTCTCAGTATCATTGCAAGACTCAGACAGTACCACAAATGTCTTCTACAGAATGGCATGATTTGCTGATATGCTTGATGTGACGTTGCTGTAAGTGCCTCATCTTGACCATAGGGAAAGAGACACTAAAACAGGAAGGGCTATCCTTCAATCAACTGCAGGTTAATGTGTCATGTATGGAGGCACATCATGAACATAGTGGCACAAAATCTTGGCAGTGCTCATGATTCTCACATTTGGCAGACCAGTTTACTACACCCCCACTTTCTGTCACTTTAATTTCTCCAAATCATTTAGGTTTCTCATATCATGTCAGGAATGAATCCTATTCCTATGTCAGGGTATGATTAAAGTTCATAAAATTATTATTGTTTCAGTCTTTGATGTTTGCCAAAAGTGCTCTTTGGAGCACCTGCAATGTATCCTGAACTGACTCCTTGTGCAATTCATATGGAGTTACATGTACTGGTAGCATATCTAAATACAACTGTAAATTATTTTTTATGAGACCCATTGCCCCTACTACTATTAGAATTGTCTGGGTATCTTTCGTCCAAATTGTTTTTGTTTCTGCCTGCAAATCTTGATGCATGGTCACCTAATTAGTAACTGCAAACTATTATAATGTGGTTAAGTATGGATATTTCTCTATCTATATATATTGGCTGAGGTAGCACTGAGTAATCCCCCCTTTTTTGGTTATGTGACACCTTCCTGTTTTCCAGGTGATGAAGGCTCACTACTTGAACCTTAGCTAATTGCAGCAGCCTATGACCTACATGGAGCTGTGGAGTACTTTACCATGGCCCATCCCACATGCAGATCACTGAGCAAATGTTTGGATGTTTAGACGAAGGAATCAGCAGCTACACTACTTTTCCAGCTTTACTGCCTACATTTATTTCTGTCCTGGAGAGTGTGGCCCTGAGTTTGCTAGTCCTCATACAGCACCAGTTGTCATCTGAGTTTGAACCCCTGATATAAATAGTACTAATGTAAAGGTACTGTGTTTGAACCCCTGATATAAATAGTACTAATATAAAGGTACTGTGTTTGAACCCCTGATATAACTAATACTAATGTAAAGGTACTGTGTTTGAACCCCTGTTATAAATAGTACTAATGTAAAGGCACTGTGTTTGAACCCTTGATATAAATAGTACTAATGTAAAAGTACTGAGTTTGAACCCCTGATATAAATAGTACTAATGTAAAGGTACTGAGTTTGAACCCCTGATATAAATAGTACTAATGTAAAGGTACTGTGTTTGAACCTCTGATATAAATAGTACTAATGTAAAGGTACTGAATTTGAACCCCTGATATAAATAGTACTGATGTAAAAGTACTATGTTTGAACCCCTGATATAAATAGTACTAATATAAAGGTACTGTGTTTGAACCCCTGATATAAATAGTACTAATGTAAAGGCACTGTGGATAACTCAGCTGAGCTTATACAGAACACTTCAAAGTTGCTTACAGGCTCAGCAATACCTGCAAGACTCTGGCTTTCCTGAAACTGATTGTCATCTTATGTTGCTCTAGCAGGCAATTTTTCACCAATCAGTAGCTGAATGCCACAGCCACCCTCCCCCAGCAGATGTATTCAATGAATCAGAATGTATTCACTGCATATGTTCAGTACTGCCTATAAAAAATTGTTTTCAGTTGCAAATCATTGCTTCTTTTTACTAGAGCCATATGTAACAATTATTTTTTTTTTTTTCAGGATGGGTACCTTACCTACTGACTAGGAAGACTAAACATAACTAGTTTGCAATGCCCTGTGATTCAGAAAACTGATTACATTTATAATGTTGCATGTTTTAGTTGCTAATACAGGCAATATGAAGAACACAGTAAAGAGTGGGGGTGCACAGCAGAAAGTGTACATCTATGTTGCCTCAACAAACACATCTGGGAAAGATCAAACATCAGCTGACACTATTATAATTGCAGTTATTTGAAACATACCAGACACAAAATAATCACTTGGTGACATTAACTTTTTTTTTCCTTATTTCACAGGCCCAGATGAATTTAGTACAATTGTACATGCTACCTGAGGAGGAGGAAAGAGTGCTTGGTTCCCCACCCCTCTAAATTTGGTTTGCCATCAATAATAAATCAAATAAACATTAAAACAAAATTAAATGAAAGACTTATTGAGGCATAGATTGCAACCTGTTAAGCTGTCAAACTTACAGCAAGAGTAACTGGTCAGTACTTCAGAATTTCACTTACTTATTAAGTTATTGTAAAGTAAAATCAATATTACAAACTGGAACATTTCGAAGTGCTGACAGATCTGAATCTGAACCAGTGGCTGTCATTTCTTACTATTCCTGAATAGAAATACCACTGCTCTTTTTGTCATTGAAATAAAGGCATTTGCTATTAAACATGATAAGTCATTTTGCTGTCTTCATTGCACTCTCTCTCTACCTCTTTCTCTGTTTTTTTTCCCTTTTTTATTCTTTTTTACTACGTCTAGTAAAATCCAAGGAACCTCAACCACAGTTGACCCACGTGTAAGCATAAATCATCACCCCCACCTACCCATGTACAGCATAGATCATCATACCCTCTTGCCCACCCAGGGACTGCTTCAAGGGCTGGGAGTAGTGGCTTCAACCATGAGGTCACCAAAAGTGAGGCAGCCTGGAAAGCCACCACCCTGAGCTTCAGGACCTGGCAGAGACTGTGGTTGAGAGGGCATTGGAAAGTTGTTGGGCCCTTATGAATGTCTATGTATTGCAAAACTTGGTGTACCAGTTGTCTGTGGCCATTGGGCAACTGGAGGCTTTGACCTCCTTACCGTTGAGGCGCCCCATCCATTACCATCAGGGCAGGGCACTCACTGAGGTACTCCAGACTGAGATGGTGCTGTGCATGAGACACTCATCATGTTTATTCACCATCTGTACATCTGACTCCCTTTCTGCTTGCCAGCTTAACATAGTGCTCCTGTCTGTCTTGTTCATCTTTAATCTTTGCATGCAAAAAGTCCTTATCTCTTCCCTAAGTCTCTGTCCTACACACTCTCCCAATCTTTCTTCCTTAAAGGAAAACACCACATTAAAACTAAAAAAACATATGTTTTCCATTGTATCTTTTCTCAGAGCTATTTTAATGACTTAAAATCACTCTGTTTCTTCTACAATTTTAATGTTTTTTTTCCCGACCTTCTGTAATAGAGCTACTTTTATGTTTCCTTGACTGAACCTCATTTATGTCTGTCAGAGATTGTTCTATGCTATAAATAGCTGTTACCTACTTCCAACAAATAAAAGTAGGTAAATAGCAGGCTTTTGTAAAGGGATCCTTTTGTAGTTCTAAATGAATTGGCAGACCTTTCCCCACATTCTCATGCTGAGGTGTGAAAACTCTTACTGCAGTAAATGATCCATGCTGTATCATGTACAGGTGATAAGTAGTAGGACTCCAAACTAAGTCTGTCTGCTACTTCCCAATACCTTCAGTGGGAAGTTTTTTATCTGTCATGAATGATGCAGAATTAAAATGTAGTTTATTTGTTCCTTAATTATTTCTGTCATGTTCACCCCTCTTTTTTCTCTGTTTTGTATTTATTAATTCTTTGGTAACCAAGAAAGTGAACTGGTCCCAGGACCCTTTTCAGCAATGACTCAGGCTGCATTTGCAAATACATACATACATATATACAAACATACATACATACATACATACACATATTTCAAGCATGGACATTGAAAGCCCTTCTAGCTTGCCAATATATCATAACACTTGTTCCCATAACAAGTATCCAGGTTGTTCTTAAAAATATCTAAACTAGTACTTGCTTTAATGTAATTTGGTAGTCTGCATCAGCTACTCTGTCAGAGAACCAATTAGTACACTTTTCATGCCTATAAAATCTTCTACATAGGTTGTCTGATGATTCTTTAGTACTTTTTGATAACCCCAAACATTCCCAGAGGTAGTTTTCCCTAAATGCCCTGTATACTTGAATAAATTATATATCTATAAGAGACACTGTAAAAGTTCAGATATTTTAGTTTTTCATAATAACTTAAATTTTCACATCCATGGATGCCCTTGCTATATCTCCGCTGTATGCTTTCCAGTTTACTCATGCTTGTTTTCTTATAGGGTTTCCATATTGGTATCCCATACTCAAGTTTTGGGTCTAATTTAACTAACAATTAATGACTTCATAATTTTTGATTTCCTAGACTTTCTAAATTTTTTATACAACCTATAGTTCTATAACTATCATTAACCAATTGGTTGATATGATTAAAAAAACTCACAGCTGCATCTACCCATATATTGAGGTCCTTAAATGAGTGTACAGTTTCAATCACTGTGTGCTGTATTAAATATTCACCTTTCAATTTATGTCTCCCAAATCTCATATGCATAGTTTTTGATGTATTTATCAGCATAGTATTCTCCTGTGTCCAAATGGTCAATTTAGTCAAGTTATTCTGCAGACATGGCTTAGCTGTAACACATGTAACCAGTTTAGCCAAGTTCAGGTCATCTGCATATAGACAGTAGAACATCTCAGATGAAAAGGTTAGGTCTGAAAGATACAATCTAAACAGGTAAGGGCCTAGGACAGAGCCCTATGGGACATCCTGACTGTAACCAAGGATTTCAGCTGTTCAATTGCTGTATGATAGTTGCCATGTCCTATTTGTAAGCCATGCAGCTATCCATCTTATCAAAAGTACATCAATACCTAGTTGTACTAATTTATTGATCAGAGTTTTGTATATGCTCTGTCAAATGCTGAAGTTAAATCTATATAAATTACATCACAGCACAATTTTTCATTCATAGCTGTTATTATATTGTTATAGAATGTCATGTTACAGGTGGTAATAGATCTGTTTTCAGCATATGCAAACTGATATATGGTTTTAAGTCCCAACCTATCCATTTCTGACAATAACATCCAATATTACCTTCTCCATTATTTTTCCACAACATGAAAGTAGACTTGAAGGTCTATATGACTGTGGGGTTGTCCTACTCCCCTTTCCCTTGAAGACAGGTTTAATAAGCACATGTCTCCAGTCTTAAGTAATCCCCCCATGTTTATATGACCTAGTGAATAATAGATATAATGGTACCGTAAGTTCTTGCTGAAGTGTTCTCAGGTCATTGTTAGTATCTCTGTCTCTTCCCTGTACTTTGGATCAAGTTTGTGCAGTTCTTTTTCAATATAATCTAATTTGATTCTAGTATCTGGGGTTACATGGATGCACTAGGACAACTTATTACCCCTTTTGTGGAGCCAAATCATTTTGCATAACATTTTGTAAATATATCTAGAATCTGTTGTGTCTGAGAATAAATTTTAGAATCTGCACATAGTTTATCAATTTGTGTGTCTTTACTCCTTCCACATCTTATGTACCTATAAAAAGGTTTCTTATTATGCTCAATATTTTTATATAAATATTCTTCAATTTTTTCTTGATCTTGTCTCACACTATGCTTAATCTGTTTGTCCAACTTTCCACATTCCATCTGCAGTTTTTCCACTGAACACCTCACTCCAGTTAATTTTGCATAGTGACTGTTTTGCTTCCATATAATTTATAATTAACCTTCAGTGTATTAGTTTAGATTTCAGTTTGGCAGAATTATCCAGCAACAAATTAACCTTTTATAACCCCCATGATCACTGCACATCAATGGTGGTAAAACTTGACTTGAAGTAACAGTAATTTCTTTGGGAACGCAAACAATGTCTAGTATGTTCTGACCCCTGATAGTTTTTTTACAGTCTGAAGCAATTGTTGTTCCTGTATATACATTGTGAATAATTTCCTTACTAACATTATCGAATCAATATTATTCCTGTCTGTTTCTGGTAAATTTAAGTCCCCAGCTAATATTATTCTTCCCTCCTGTGTTTCATGCAAGAAATATATGAATTCCTTTAGGTCATCTGCACTAGGCTTGGTGCTCTATACACTCCAACAATTGTTATATGTTTCTGGGTTGTATTTATTGTCACAGTCAGACAGACTATAGTACTGGTGTTATTGAAAAAGCAGTAATCACAGATCTCATAACTATCTTTAATCCTTATCATAACACTTCCATCTAATTTTTTTGTTAGAATTTCTGTTACAGTAAAAACATTTATACCCTGACAGAACTGGTTTCCAGTCATTGCTCTTTGAACAATAACAACATCAGTCTTATGGGAATGTAGCAAATTTTCCAATAAAAAACTTTATTATTAATGGTCCTAGGATTAACAACCATCAGAGATGCATCAAATGTTGCTGTCTGTGAACTGTTAAATTTTCAACCTGGCAAAAATCCTGCCTAGTGTTTGTCAAATATTGCAAAATATCTGCTGCAAAAATTCTCTTCCCTGATCTTGACAAATACACTCCATCTTGTCTGAACACATGTGCGCCCAAAACTAGGCTTGGATGCTCTTCACATTTCCATTTTTTTTTAAATACAACATTTATTCCATGTAGGTATTTACCCAAAAAATATTTTCATTCACAGTGACCTGACAATCCTTTCTATAGGTGATTTGTGAAAATACGTCCTGACACCAGTACAGGCTATACTATCTAGGAGGGCTGTCATTTCCCTACTAACAGTCAGAGAATCCTTGAAGATTACATCATTTGTACCAACACGAATAAAAATGGATCTGTTCTTCCTTACATTAAGGCATTCCAAGACTGGTCTCACATCTTCTATTCTTGCTCCTGACAACCATAACATTATTCGATGTTTATTATCTTCTCTGCAAATATAAGTATCAGTTCCTCTATTAAGTGAATCTCCAATTACAAGAATATCTTTTGTCAAAGGAAAAATCAAAGATCAACGCAGCCAAGGTTCAGTTAAGGTCCTTTATTCTTGTACAAGGAGACAAAAATGCAGTTCAGAAATTTGTCTGACATTATACAGGAAATGCTTCATTATTATACTGTTCTGTAAGACATTGCCCTCTAAGCTGACGTAGTCAAATATAACTAAGCATTGTTCTAAAACAGGTGTTTACTAAGTTTTTCTGCTGATATAACAATTATAAATGTTCCCATGAGAAAGTTTTTAAAACAACGTGGCCTTGCTGACCACCGGTCTGTAACGATTTGGTGTTACAATTCATGATTTTTTCTTACTTTGAACACAAAGCATATACTGATTACAGCCTTCAGTTTTATCTAGTTCCTCTACAGCTGCAGTGTTCACTCAACATGAACAAGGTTATTTGCTTAAGTCTAATAACATTTCAGAATACTGTATTGTTCTATTTTCCTAACGCTAGCAAAATCATCTGTTTCTCAGTATATGAACAAGGTCATTCACTGAGCTGACCAGAAGCAAAGTCAGAAAGCACATGCAATTATTTTCAAGCCTGTAGCAGAATAAATGTGTTAACCCTTTTAGGCTTCTAATGCAGCAAGCATAATGCTAAAACATATATGAATACATATTTTTCTTACATTTCCCCCCATTAACACTTTTATTCTCTTCAAAAGCATAAACAGTTATTTTATTCTCCCAACCTCTTCCACGTGGGATTTGTGGTTAGGTGAGTCATTTAGTTTAAACTTCTGAAAGCATTTCATTTTCCAGCAATTTATCAACTTCAGTGTTTTGATACAAGGTTTCAGATACTGACATGTCTATCAATTCTTTAATCAGTTTTTTCATGCAGGGTATGCCACAACATGCACACACTCCCAAAAGGAGTATCCCCATACAAACATATGTTTCTCAATAAACAATACCCCATTCAATTTTTAGATCCCATAATAGAAGAAGTCAATATAAAAAAGTCAAATGGTTACTTCAAACCTATATTAAAGAAACAACATTACAATTGCTTATCATCAGAGGTAACCCAGTTCAAGCTCACAACAAATGAACAATCACATACTGATCCGGCTCAATGCCTTTATGTACCCTGGGCTAAATGAGAAATGTTCATTAATGTGTCTCCTAAAACTAGGAAGTTTAGAGAGATAATTTACATTAAAATAGAATAAATTAAAATAAAATAAAATAAAAATAAAAATATAAATGAAAAGAAAATAAATATAATAATAGTATAACTAATTAGCATGATAGCCATCACATAATCTTTTCCTCATTTTTCTTACTATTACCTCTAGAGTAAAATATGTAAGTATTAATAGAAAACTAAATAAAAGTCTATCGGAAGAATTAATTTTAAGTTTCAATTATTAATATTTATCATAACATTTTGCTATTTCAAATTTCTGCACACCACTATTTATTTATTATTTTTTTATTTATTTATTTAATTATTTATTCATTCATAGTAATGCTCCTTAGGCATACATTTTAAATGTATCTAAATTACAAATAAATTTGATGAGATTTTAAAACTATTAATGTTTAATTTATTATTTTAGCATCATTCTAGCACATTATAATACAAGTAAAGATTTTTTTAATTTCATTCTAATAAATAAATGTATTTATTTTTAACAGTGACATCTATAATATTACTATTATAGTAGTAATAGTAGAAGTTTCACTTTAAGAAATTACGTCATGATTTATATTCTTACTACTATTCAGATGTTTGTCAGTTTGTCTGAAGAAGTCTGATCATTGTGTAGGACGAAAAGCATTATTTAAATTGTTAACGTTTTACTTCATTTTAATAAAAGCGAGTTGCAAAGCGTTCAGCCTAAGCGGATTAACTTCTTGGTTAAAGTTTGTGTTTTTGTAGCAGTTTGGATTTCATTATGAAGGTACCCCACCCCCCAAACAGATTCTGCAAAAAATCCGTCAGTGGGTTGGGGCCTGGTTTGGTCATGGCCGACACTTGCTGTATCACCTCATGGTGGTCGTTTATCTCATGTTGATAATCAGGTATATACACACAACACTCTTCTTTGATTAAAGCACACGTACCACGTCTCACCGCTAGGATGAAGTCAAGAGCCGTACGGTTCTGGAGCACTACAGTTCTCATAACATTCAGTTCATCAGTTATCAATTCAAGAGCAGAAAAAGTTACATTACTCATTACTTTGAGAAGTTTTGACAGTTTTTGCAGTTCCCAAATCGATTTTGCCGCTCCATATGCTGGTAATATGCCTGCCCACGATATGACAACATCACTCAAGTCCATGTGCGTCAGCTTGGTATCCACGGTATGATGGTCTTTCCAGCCCACCTCGATCCATCCCACGGGATTCTCAGGCTTTCTGACAGCTTTCTTGGCTACATCTCGGGTATTTCGAATATTTCCCTGAGGCAAAACTGCAGTGTGTCGTATGGCTGGAACCAGGTACCCCAAGAAACAACTGCCAGACCAATTCTCAGGTAACCATTTATATGCTTTCTTACCACACACAAAATAACAATCCTCTACCTTAGTAGTTACTTTACTACGAAATAGCTGCCCTGCATGAAACATTTTCCTATCTATTACAGACAGTTGCTTAAAAAGTACAGGATTATGTTGCACTTCATCAATAGTCTTATGCATGAACTCAAGAAATTAGTCATAATTAGAATTACAAACTGTATCCATTCTGTTTGCTTTGGTATAACATTTGTAATGTACAGTCACATTGCACCTGCTCCAACCCACTTGAATTGTGTCATTCTTATAAAAACATACAATTCCCTTTTGTGTCACAGGCAAATACAGCGCTACCTTATCATGTGCTTTGATAGCTACAGTCTCATAAACCAAATTTTCCCAGGTCTCATTTACCCCTAGGGGGACTGCAGTCATTAATAACCCCCCCGTATGCTGTTGGTATGGCTGTGCAAATCCAGCAATTCGAAACATTAAAAGTCTCAGCATACACACGTGTAATCGCCTAAGTGTTAAAGTTCGGGTGCTAGTCTATGGTCGGCTCATCACGTTTATTCAGTTCAGCTGGTGTGGCCGAATAAAGGATTGGCCACAGCAAAAAGATTATTCTTGTCAGTACAATTAACAGGATAACCATGCAATACTTCTGGGGTTGTTCTGCATTCCTGTTTGCTCTAGATTTTGTCATGTTTAGTCTTTCTGTGAAACAGCAAGATTTTTATCTAGCTCAAAGTTTTTGCAAAGTTTACAGTGTGTCAAATGGATCCAAGAGGATTTCTCACCAATCTTGATTGCTGTGGGTGTCGACAAGAGAACCTGGTAAGGTCCCTTCCACTTTGGTGAGGTCCATTTCTTGCGCTTGACAATCTTCACCCAGACCCAGTCGCCTGGGGCTACTGTCACTTCCAATGGTTGATTTGGCTCTTTACCTGAAACAGAAGACTGAAAAAGATGTTTAGAGTTCAGCATATGTCCCATATATCTTGCTAGTGTACAGTCTGCTTCCTGGTCCGTGGGCATGAGAGATTTCCACTGAGGGGTATAGTATGCCCTCCCAAATATTATCTCAAAAAGGGTCAATCCTTTCGCATTCAGAACAGTTCTCATGCTCAACATTGCCAGGGGCAGGCAGTACACTCAATTCTTTTGTGTATCTGACATCAACTTCCTAAGCTTGTTCTTTAAAATCCCATTGTGCCTCTCCACCAACCCTGCAGATTGAGGATGATATGCACAATGGTTTTTCAAAGAAATTCCAAAATATCTACTGAGTTGCTGTATAGTTTGATTTACGAAATGTGTGCCATTGTCACTGAAGATCCTTTCCGGTATACCAAATCTAGGAATAATCTCTTTAACCAGAGACTTTGCAACCGTAGCTGCATCTGGATTTTTAGTCGGAAAGACTTCCACCCATTTGGAAAACATATCTACAATGACAAGGCAGTAACGTTTATTTTCACATTTACTCAATTCTATGAAATCCATACAAATAGTGTGAAATGGATACGGTGGTGTAGAGAAACTCCCTTGCTTGGGCTTTAGCGCCCCCTGTGCATGATGTTTGTTACAAGTGTGGCATGATAAACAACACTTTTTTGTTTAGTTTGTAAATCCGTATGTAGTGAATACTCGGTTGACTAACTGTACCGTCCCCCCTGTTGAGACATGGCATTGCCCATGGCTCAACAAAGCTGCATATCTAAACAAATTAGATGGCAATATTGGTTTTCCTTCTTTGGAGATGTACATTCCTTCCTTGAGGAGTGCTCCTCGCCTTACCCACTTTTGTTTTTCTGCCTGTGTAGTAAGTGTTTGCATTGTTTTCAACATTTCTAAGTCTAAAATCTCAGAAGGTTGTAATTCCTTGTTCAAAAGAAATGCTTCTGAGGCTGCTTGCTTTGCAGCTGTGTCAGCTCTCGCATTGCCTTTTGAAATCCTATCTTGTTGCTTGGTATGAGCTATGCATTTACAAATAGCTACTTTCTGAGATAACTGAATTGATTCTAACAAATCTAAAATAAACTGCGTGATTAATCGGTTTGCCAGTAGATGTCACCATTCCTTGATTTTTCCACTGTTGCGCAAAAACATGTACAGTAGAAAAAGCATACTGGCTGTCTGTAAAAATTTTCACACATTTACCCTTTGCTAAGGTACATGCTCATGTCAAGGCAATCAATTCTGCTGCTTGTGCAGATAAGCTATGTGGTAAAGGTTTTGCTACTATAATTTCAGTATCAGAAACTACTGTATATCCTGTTAGGTTCCGTCCTGTAGGACCCTTTCTGCATGAGCCGTCCATGTAATATGTCACCTCGGCATCATCCAAGGGAACATCCGTGAGATCTTTTCTGGGCAGTGTCTTTTGCTCAATTACCTGCAGGCAGCTGTGCGGTGTGCCATCTCCAGGAGTTGGAAGCAAGGTAGACGGATTCAAAGTTGTACAGCGTTCAGTTGTCATGTAAGGTTGGCTCAACAAGATAGTCATACAGCATAGATGCCTAGCAGGGGACAGATATGCTATCTTCTCTTGCAGTAAAATAATCGCGACTGCATGAGGCACTCTTAATGTGAGAGGGTGGAATAATACTACTTAGGCCGAAGCCTGCACTGCCATTGCGGTTGCAACTACTGCTTGTACACAGTGGGGCAAAGACCGCGCCACTGGGTCCAGTTGTGATGAATAGTAAGCAATGGGGCGTTGCTTGTCCCCATGTTGTTGTGTCAGTACTGACGTCATATAACCTTGCTTACAATCTATGATTTGGAAGAAACGTTTATGATAGTTTGGTAATCCTAAAACTAATGAGGATGCTATCAACTGTTTCAGTTTACAAAAAGCTAATTCTGCTTCTGGTGTCCATTGTATTAAATCTTGCACTGCCATAGGCTTCTTAAAAATCAGGTTGGTTAATGGTGCAGATTCCAAAGCATAGTTTGGGATCCAGCTCCGACAAAAATTAGTCGTGCCAAGAAAAGACATCATTTCCTTCTTGGTTGTGGGTTTGGGTGCTTGTAAGATTGCTATTTTTCTGTCTTCATCTAATGTCCTACCCTCTTTGGATATTACATATCCAAGGTACTTAACTTGTTTTCTCCAAAGCTGCAATTTATCTTTGCTTACTTTGTGTCCTTCAGCGGCTAAGAATTTCAATAATGCTATAGTGTCTTCCTTACAATCTTGCTGAGTGGGGGCTGCCAGCAGGATGTCATCAACATAAAGTAAAATCTGACTACCTTTCAGTGGAGTAAACCCTGCCAAGTTACTTGCCATCTCTTGTGAGAATACTGTTGGACTTTCACAATATCCCTGTGGTAGTCGCGTATATGTATACCGTTTCCCCTGAAATGTAAATGCAAACCAATACTGGCTGTCAGGGTGTATCGGTATTGAAAAGAACGCATTGCTAATATCTACCACAGAAAAATATTTTTGTTGAGGCTTTAGATCGTTTAATAGGGCATGTGGATCTGGCACCGTGGGTGCCCTTGATATTACTGCATCATTTACAGCTTGCAAATCTTGGACCATACGCCATTCTCCATTTGCTTTCTTAACCGGGAATAAGGGTGTGTTACATGGTGAATCGGGAGATTCCACCAGTATTCCTTCCTTAAGTAAAGCTGCTATGATAGGTTTAATACCTGCTTCTACATCTTTTCTTAAGGGGTACTGCCTTTTTTGTGGTCTAAATGCTGACTTTGGCGTGATAGTAACTGGTCCTGCTGTATGAATAAGTCCTGCATCTGATTTCCCTGTTGACCAGAGAGTCTCTGGTATGTCTAATAAAGCTTTTTCTTCCTCTTCTAATAAGAGTGCTTCTCAGCTGTCCCCGCTAGACTGCAAGTGTACAGCTGGGTGTGTCTGTGTTATCCAATTCAATTTCTGTCTTTGTACTCCTTGTCTGATAGTTCTGACTCTGTCTCCTTTTCCCATTTTGTGACTTTTTCTCCTAGATCTGCCCATTTCATACTCTTGTCCTTAGTTAGACTAACATGTGGTAATCGATTTGATTTATACAGTGCAAAGAATTCCTGGGGCAATGAACAGCTAACTACACTGTTCCCTTTCATGTCCCAGTACAGATTACGCAATACTAATCTGTTTGCATGGTTTTTAAACAAGTTTTGCTCATATTCTTTGTCAGGTCCTGGTGTATTACAATAATACAGAGTACAGTGCAATATGTGTTGTATGTCAATGCAAGGGGAGGGGAACTTACTGATAGCTACATTCATTAACTCTCCAGTTATTGCCCCAGGACCGGTCGTAACCAAGTCCTGGCTGTACCAATAAAATGTTTCACCCTCCGATTGCACTGCAAAAGTATTAATTTGTCGCTATGCTTCCATACCCTGCATAGTTGGGACTACTAGGTCTCTGCCCAAATGGTTCACTGGGCATTTCGCAGAAACAACAATTTTACTTTTCTGGGTTAATCCTGAAACAGGATCTGTTATCACAATATTATGGGAGAGAGGCTCCCGATACAGCTGTCCATTAGCTGCTTTCACTAATATGTAATCATGTGACTCTGAATTGTCCGGTAGTTTGGAGGGGTGTACCAGGGTTCGTGATGCCCCTGAGTCACACAAAAATTTGACTTCTCTCCCTTCTACCAGGAGTGTAACTTCTGGTTTTGTGTCAGCCAAATAGAGCTCCAAGCTCAATAAGGCTAGGTCTAATATTTCATTGTCTTCACTATCGGTAGCTTCCTGCACTTCCTCTATTTCTCCTAACACATTCTCTGCTCTGTCTATCACATTCTCATTTGTCCCTTCTGCGTTATTCCTATCCAGTGATTCTTGACTATCATAAAGTCAGGTCCTCACCCTCTTCATTTTTATCCTCCATAGCTGCCTTCTTATTTTTCTTGCAATCCCTTGCCATATGTCCCTTTTTACCGCATTTGAAACATTCACCCCTTTTCTTTCGCCCTTCAAAGTCCTCTGATCGCTGATCAGATTGTTTGTTTCCCTGGGCATTCTTCTTGCCCTTCTTTCTGGACTGTACTAAATAAATTTCTCCGTCCTCTACAGCAAATACTTGGGCTTTCTCTTTCTTTTTGTTATTAAAATGCCTTTCGGCATGCCTACCATATTCAAAAAGTACCAAAGGTGAAACGGATGGTGCCCAAAACAACTCTAGTAAACCAACAAATCAAGCACCACGAATCCAAAGGTAGCAAAGGCTTTAATCTCCAAAAACAGGAACAATGTACATAACGAAAGACTCAATACACACTAGTAATCCACACTGCTGAATAATGGAAGTATTAATGTTCACTATACAATCTAGTTTTCATCATCAACTTCTTCAGATAGCAGTAAATGTGAATTCTTCCCCAGATTATATAGGGCTAACAATCAAGCTTTTCCACTAATCAAATAAAAGGTTCAATTAAGTAGTTTGTTTGTCTGTATTTAAAATATAAAATATACACTTAAAGTGAGCTCTTGTATATAGTGTGTTATTGAATGTATACAAATAATTGAAAAATTTCTACAAAATACAAGTACCTAATACAAAATGTAAAATATATATGTATTACTTAATTAAAATGTAGGATAAATATATACACAATTGCTTTATTTAATATTTTATTGGTGAATTCGTGGTGCTTGATTTGTTGACTGTAATCTGCTTGTGCGATGATCTACCATATGCTTCGTAATAAAACTGCTTATGGGTGCAATACTGCCTTTTAAAAATGCATTCTTTAACTGCTGCTCATATGGGGAATCTTGTGTCTGGTCTTCAGGAATCTGCATTCCACAATGGTTATTAAAACATTCTAATAATCTTGCATAATACCTATCAACAGCTTCACCTTCTTGTTGAATGCATTGATTAATGCAAGTCCAGTCTGCCCTAGGCTTCCATTTTTCAGAGATTCGGTCCATTAGACCTTTCACTCTGTTGTCTAACTCTGCGTTGCTATGTGGGAGGGGCTTAAGTGCAGTGTCACGGGGATTCCAGTTGCCACTGATCATGTGCCAATCTGGTCCTACTATTTGTCTGACTACTTTTTCTACTTCCTCTCCGTTTAAGTGATAACTTAACCTCATGCCTTCCAAGTCTTCTAAAAACTTTCTAAAATTAACTTTTGGATGGGGGAATTCCCTCTGTGGCTTTCTGGATATCTTCCGGTGTCCACGGTCTGTATACTAGGAGAGCTGGGTCCTGCCCTTCTTGTCCTGCCTGAGGATTTGGTACTTCTATGAGTGGGCATATCTCCTCTTCGCTCATAGATTGCAAATTTTTATTTATTTGATATAACTCAATATCCCCTCTCAAATTGCGTGTTCGAGACCTAGTCTCGACAGGATCTCTGACAAATGGCTCTGTTTTTGTAATACCTCTACCTGATGGAACAGCAGGGTATAGTGGGGGTGGACCTGCCTGTTCACTCACTTCATATTCTGGCAAGGGAAGCAGAGGGGGCAGAGGGGCTGATGCTATAACCAAGTTATTATCCTCTTTATCTAAAAACATTGCTTTTGAATTTTTATTTATTTGTTCCCTTCGGTTTGTTTCCTCAATCCACCTGTGTGCCTGAAGAATTCCTAATTTGCGCTGTCTTTTTACCTGCCCTTTGGAATCAGTTTTGAGTTGTTTTAAAAGTTTGACAAGTGAGGATTTTTCTAGTTTACCATCAAATTCATATTTATTAACCCACTTTGTGTAGTACTTAATGTTATTGGCACGTCATGACCGCATGTATTCTGCGTCTTCGGTTAACGGCGGATTTTGGGGTCGTTTTGTACACTTATTACCCATTTTGTCCTAACCTTATGAAAGTTACGTAACCCTTCTTATTTTTTAACGTGGTACCACGAAGATTTTATAGTCCCTTCAGACTACCTGCCTACTTATTCTGTTTCCCTGATCTATGACAAGATAGCAATTTTTCTGTCCCTGGATTTACACAAAAATCCTGACTGAACAAATACAGTCAAGTCCCTGATCTAAAACAGAAAAAAGTAGAATCACCTTACCTGAGCCTCAGCAATTGATCACCCCAGTCCAATTGAAACCTGCCCGTCAGCTGCAAATCAGAAAGTGGACAGCCTCTGTTTATACGACAATTCAGTCGGAGGTCTTTTCGAACAAGAAGAACCATTTCGGTAACTTCTTCCATACGGATTCAAGCCACCAGGCCTGTCTGATCTGGGATAACTGAGAGGTTTCCGGTCAACAAAGGACCAACTTGTGAAAGGAAAAATCAAAGATCAATGCAGCCAAGGTTCAGTTAAGGTTCCTTTATTCTTGTACAAGGAGACAAAAATGCAGTTCAGAAATTTGTCTGACATTATACAGGAAATGCTTCATTATTATACTGTTCTGTAAGACATTGCCCTCTAAGCTGACGTAGTCAAATATAACTAAGCATTGTTCTAAAACAGGTGTTTACTAAGTTTTTCTGCTGATATAACAATTATAAATGTTCCCATGAGAAAGTTTTCTCAAAAACAACGTGGCCTTGCTGACCACCGGTCTGTAACGATTTGGTGTTACAATTCGTGATTTTTTCTTACTTTGAACACAAAGCATATACTGATTACAGCCTTCAGTTTTATCTAGTTCCTCTACAGCTGCAGTGTTCACTCAACATGAACAAGGTTATTTGCTTAAGTCTAATAACATTTCAGAATACTGTATTGTTCTATTTTCCTAACGCTAGCAAAATCATCTGTTTCTCAGTGTATGAACAAGGTCATTCACTGAGCTGACCAGAAGCAAAGTCAGAAAGCACATGCAATTATTTTCAAGCCTGTAGCAAAATAAATGTGTTAACCCTTTTAGGCTTCTAATGCAGCAAGCATAATGCTAAAACATATATAAATACATATTTTTCTTACATCTTTGCTGGCCAGCTCTGAAGAATCTTCAACTTCTAATACAGTAATATCTGCTCTGTCAATTGTTATGAAGGACAGATCTTCATCATCATTAGTCTTATTAATCCCACAGTTTTCATTGCGTATTAAATTCTCATCCAGCTGGCACTGTAAATCCACAGCTTGAGCCATGTAGTCAACATATGTCTTTCTCTTCTTTTTTCTTACAGTGATGTTCTTCAATCCTTCCACGTTCAGTTTTGATTTCTTCCTTTTTACCTGTCCCTTGCCTCTTTTTTCTACTTTCTCTGTTGGAAAAATTATGCCTTTTTCTATGACTGAAGGTTTTCTGATTGAAAAATATCATCATTCCCTGTAACCTGCATGTTATATAACAAAGCAGTGTCCTTTGTACTACGTACTCTCTTTCCTTTACAGTCATTAATCTGTTTCTTTTTCTTCCTTGTTATTTGTTGTGAATGTCTTACTTTCTTTCTTTTTTTGTTTCATTCTAAACAAACTGGATCCTCAGATTGCTGAATACTTGTATCCAAAATTCCAAAGTTGCCAGGGGCATCATCTTGTTTCATAGGGGTTGCATGATTTTTGCAGACAATAGATGCATCATTTCCTAAATGTGTTCTGTTTGTTCTTCTTCTTCTTCTTCTTTTTCTTCTCCTTCAGCTGTTCCCATTAGGGGTCGCCACAGCAGATCCTCTGTTTCCATTTCTTCCTGTCCTCTGCATCTTGCTTTGTCACACCAACCACCTGCATGTCCTCTCTCACCACATCCATAAACCTTATCTTAGGCCTTCCTCTTTTCCTCTTACCTGGCAGCTCAATCCTTAGCATCCTTTTCCCAATATACCCAGCATCCCTCCTCAGCACATGTCCAAATGAATGTAATCTTGCCTCTCTGACTTTGTCTCCAAACCGTCCATCCTGAGCTGACCCTCTAATATACTGATTCCTAATCCTGTTCATCCTTGTCACACCCAATGTAAGTCTTAACATTTTTAACTCTGCCACTTCCAGCTCTGACTCCTGCCTTCTTGTCAATGCCACTGTCTCCAACCCATACAACATAGCTGGTCTGACCCTCTTGTAGACCTTCCCTTTCACTCTTACTGGTACCCGTCTGTCACACATCACTCCTGACACTCTTCTCCACCCACTCCATCCTGCCTGTACTCTCTTTTTCACCTCTCTTCCACACTTACCATTATTCTGAACTGTTGATCCCAAGTATTTAAACTCATTCACCTTTGCCACCTCTACTCCCTGCATCCTCACGATTCCTCTATCCTCCCTCTCATTCATACACACATATTCTGTCTTAGTCTTGTTGACCTTCATTCCTCTCCTCTCCTGGGTCTCCTCAACCTGTTCTCTACTCTCACTACAGATCATAATGTCATCTGCAAACATCATAGTCCATGGGGACTCCTGTCTAATCTCGTCTGTCAACCTGTCCATCACTATTGCAAATAATAAAGGGGTCAGAGCTGATCCTTGATGTAATTCCACCTCCAGCTTAAAGGCATCCGCCACTCCCACTGCAGATCTCACCAATGACACACTGCTTTCATACATATCCTGTACCACTCTTACATATTTTTCTGCCACTCCCTACTTCTTCCTACAATACCACAACTCCCCTCTAAGCACTCTGTCATATACTTTCTCTAAGTCCGCAAAGACACAATGCAACCCCTTCTGACCTTCTCTGTACTTCTCCATCAACATTATCAGAGCAAACTTTGCATCTGTACTGCTCTTTCCCAGCATGAAACCATACCGCTGCTCACTAATCATCACCTCTCTTCTTAACCTAGCTTCCACTACTCTTTCCCATAACTTCATAGTGTGACTGATCAGATTTATTCCTCTGTAGTTACTACAGCTCTGCACATCACCCTTATTCTTAAAAATTGGTAACAAAACACTTCTTCTCCACTCCTCAGGCATCATCTCACTTTCCAAGATTTCATTAAACAATCTGATTAGAAACCCCACTGTCATATCTCCTAAACACCTCCATGCTTCCACAGCTATTTCATCTGGACCAACAGCCTTTCCATTCTTTATCCTCTTCATAGCTGTCCTTACCTCCTCCTTGCTAATCCATTGCACTTCCTGATTCACTATCCCCACATCATCCCTCCTTCTCTCTCTTTCATTCTCTTCTTTCATCAGCCCCTCAAAGTACTCTTTCCATCAGCTCAACACACTCTCCTCACTTGTGAATATGTTTCCCTCATCATCCTTTATCATCTTTACCTGCTGCACATCTTTCCCAGCTCGGTCCCTCTGTCTAGCCAATCGGTACAGGTCCTTTTCTCCCTCCTTAGTGTCCAACCTTTCATATGACTCTCCATACGCCTTATCCTTATCCTTCACCACCTCTCTCTTTGCCGTGCTCCTCATCTCTTTATACTCTTGTCTATTTTCTTCATCTCTCTGATGATCCCACTTCTTCGCCAGCCTCTTCCTCTGTATACTCTCCTGTACTTTCTCATTCCACCACCAGGTCTCCTTGTCATCCTTCCTCTGTCCAGATGTCACAGCAAGCACCTTTCTAGCTGTCTCTCTTACCAGCTCTGCTGTAGTTACCCAGGTTCACTACCACACAGTGCCTGTCTTAACTCTTCCTTGAACTCCACCTCAAAATCACCCTTTTTCAAATTCCATCATTTGATCCTTGGTGCTGCCCTCATACTCCTTCTCCTCTTCTTGATCACCAACATCATCCTACAGACCACCATCCTATGCTGCCTAACTACACTTTCCCCTGTCACCACTTTAAAGTCTCCAATCTCCTTCAGACTGGCCCGCCTGCATAGAATATAATCCACCTGTGTGCATCTTCCTCCACTCTTGTACGTCACCCTATACTCCTCCCTATTCTTAAAATACATATTCACCACAGCCATGTCCATCCTTTTCACAAAATCCACTATCATCTGACCTTCTGCATTCTTCTCCTTAACACCATACCTACCCATCACTTCCTCATCCCCTCTGTTCCCTTCACTAACATGTCCATTGAAATCTGCTCCAATCACCACTGTGTTACCCTTGGGTACACTCAACACTACTTCATCCAATTCACTCCAAAGTTTTTCTTTCTCATCCATCATACACCCAAATTGCAGAGCATATGCACTAACAACATTCATCATTACACTATCAATTTCCAGCTTCATATGCCTAACACTATTTCATCAGTCCAGTCATTAATATATGTAACAACCAAGTTACATATATTCTATAAGTTCTCCAAGCCGTGCTGGCTGCACAAGTACAATCATCATCACTAAGTGCAGATTTACTTCTAATAACGGTAAGTAAATCATCCAACGTTTGACACGCGGAACACAGATCACCAGTGTTATCAGGTGTTACCTTTAAATATGCATAGCATTTAGTACACTGTACAAGACTCTTGTACATTAGCAAATCGTTAATTGCATACTCATTTAAGGAATCCATATTCAGCTTCAAATGAATAAAATATTGTAAAAGAAAAGAATAATATAACCAGTAACCACAGAATTCAAAGAGAACTTAAATCAACTTCTATGGCAAAAAAAATCACACCAGCAATATACAACTAAATAATAAAGTACAGTGAGTTGTTCTGACCATACAAGTTCTACAAGCCAGACAAAAGTTGTAATTCCATTATGTCACTATCACTTGCAGTCGCACTTCTTTTTAACAGTAAAGATCAATAAATCACAAACCAAGGTAGGATTGTTTGTATATGCAAAGATAATAACAAGTAATAAATGCACTTAGCAATACAAAGAAAAAAATACTGACATAAAGACATTGACAAAGATTGCATGTACAACATGTAGCCAGTGTGTGACAGTGAATAAGTAAAACATTAAGTAAAATCTAATAGAATGTATACATTAATAATGCTTAACTCTATGGTAACTTTATTATAAATAATGAATTGTATGCACCCATATTGCACACACACACAAACATACACGCACACACCACACATACAAACACACACACACGCACACACACACACACACACACACACACACACACACACACACACACACACACACACACACACACGCACATATATATATATATATATATATATATATATATATATATATATATATATAGTGTGTGTGTGTATGTGCGTGTGTATATGTGTGTGTGTGTGTGTGTGTGTGTGTGTGTGTGTGTGTGTGTGTGTGTGTGTGTGTGTGTGTGTGTGTGTGTGTGTGTGTGTGTGTACTTCATGTCCTTCAAATAGAATGGAAACTTTGTGTAACTGTATATGTGCATCTATACATACATACAAATGCACAAGTATATATATATATATATATATATATATATATATATATATATATATATATATATATATATATATATATATATATATATATATATATATATATATATATATATATATATATATATATACATGGTTCCCTTTTATAATCTCAAAATACTGAAATCTTGAATTTCAGTATCCTGAGACCATAAAGGTGAATGTTCAAAACAGGGAAAGTGCATAATCGCGAATGTGAATATCTCGAATTCGCTGTTATGGCTTTACGCTACGTTGCATGTGGTGTTTTATGTGGATGGTGTCCGGTGTTGTGTGTGGATTTTGGTGTAATTTAAGGTAAGTGAGTATTTTGTAAGGGTTTTGGGTGGGCGTTTGAGTGTATGTGAGTGAGTTTGTAAGTTGTACGTGTGGGTTAGGATAGTCAGGTAAAAGTATGAGTGTGTATGAGTGGGGAATTCCCAGATATGCTCAGAATTAGTCCAAAATGACAAAAAATACACCGAGCCCACAGACATTGCCAACATCCTAGCTGACAGGTTCAGTGCAAACTTCTCCCCCATCTCCCCACCGAAAGGGCAAATATCTATCCCAACAGAGTGCTGCCCCCCTGACATATCAGATGCTCAGGTAAGAGCCACCCTCTCCAAAGCAAAAAACACAGCATCAATGGGACCAGATGGTGTCCCGGGCTGCATCATACATGAACTCCAAGAAGAGCTAAACCCAAACATAAAACTACTGTTCAATCTTAGCCTTACTACAGGATATGTACCCAAAGAGTGGCGTACAGCAACAGTGGTCCCTCTCCACAAAGGTGGTGCCTCAACGGATCCTGGAAACTATCGCCCCATAAGCCTGACTAGCTTGGTCTGCAAAGCTATGGAAAGGATCATCATGGACCTCATAAATAAAGATATTGGGGACCTACAGACACTGGATCCTACCCAGTTTGGCTTTGTTAAGGGCAGATCCTGCCTCTTAAACCTGGTCGATTTCTTTGAAACAGTCACCAAGGCCATTGGCGAGGGAAGGTGGTCCACACAGCCTACCTGGACCTCGCAAAGCCTTCGATACAATACCCCACTTGGGCATTATAGATAAGCTCACCAGCTTAAATATAAACCCTATGTCACTAGATGGGTTGCAAACTGGCTCAAGGACAGAACCCACATGGTTAGAATTGCTGGAGCCATGTCAGACTCCAAACCAGTTACAAGTGGCGTCCCACAAGGCTCAGTCCTGGGACCTCTCTTGTTCAGTATATATTTCTCGGTGGTTCAGGCCAACACGGAAGGACTGTGGCTGACCAAGTTCGCAGATGACTGCAAACTGGGTGCCATAATCAACTCTCCAGCCGACACAAGCATCCTCCAAAAGGGCCTCATAGAAACAGACAACTGGTGCCAGAGCCATGGCCTCAAGCTAAACGCCAAAAAGTGTATAGTCATCCCCTTTGGCAAAAACAAAGTGCCCACAAATTACCACATAGGTTGTAATCCATTAAGTACAGAAGAAGTCATTAGGGACCTGGGGACCCAAGTTGATAGCAATCTCTCATTTGACAACCATGTGGCCAAAGTGGTTAGAAAAACATTTTATATAGCCCACCTAATCATGAAGGGATTCACATCTAGATCAGGGGGGAGGTCATCGTGCCTCTTTACTCATCCCTCATCAGGCCCATAATTGAGTACAATGCCACTTTTGGGATGTACCTTACCAGACACCTGCAGCAACTGGAAAGACCCCAAAAGTACCTCACCAAGAGGATCAAAGGGCTCAAACAGATGCCATATGCTGCCCGGTTAAATAAACTCCAGCTCTACTCAGTGGCATACTGCCTGTTCAGAGGCGATCTGTGCCTGACGTATAAAGCCATGTCCAACCCAGAATTAATGGACATGCTGCACCTCAGAAAATCCAAATCCCATCGAGCTATGCGCGAGAGACTTGAACCTCAGCACTGAAATAAATAGGACATGCTGGAGGGACAGATTCATAACCCAGAGGCTCCCTTCACTCTGGAATAAAATCCCAGTCCAGGTTAGGCAGAGTCCCACATTGACTCTCTTCAAGAGGAATCTTGATGAGTGGATGGGAGATCGTAGGTTTACCCCAGCTATCACTTCTGTGTCACTGTTAGACAGAGGCAAAGTATACTAACCTCAAAAAAAGGCATAGCAAAATTTATTTAAAATGGGTGGCGAAAGCCAAACACACTCTGGCTAGGCTTATTAATGCCCTAGGGCAGATAGCCTAGTATGAACCTATGAACCTATGTAAGTGTTGGATGTGTTGGTGTTTGCATATGTGTGATATGTGTGTGTATGTGCGAGGGACTGTAGAATGTGTGGGTGTGAATTTGCTTTCTTTTTCTGTTTGTGCGATCTCGGAGTCAGTATATATATATATATATATATATATATATATATATATATATATATATATATGTGTGTGTGTGAGGGGAGTAGGGGCATAGCCCCCTACATGGGGAGTGCAGGGGAGCCTGCCCCCTGCTTATTTGTAGTGTAGGTTTCTGGATGTGTGGTGTTATGTTTTTGTGTTGTTTTCTAGAGTGGGTATTGTGGTGTATGCGTGGTGTGGTGTATACTGTGTGTTCGGGATTTTAAATTTCGTGGTTTTGGGTTGTCAGTGTTTTATGGATTTGCCTTTATGGTCTCAAGATACTAAAATTTGAGATTTCAGTATTTCAAGATTATAAAGGGGAACTATATATATATATATATATATATATATATATATATATATATATATACACACACACACACACACACACACACACACACACACACATATATATATATATATATATATATATGGAGTACCTTTCAAATATCGAAAGTGCAGAATCCCGAAAATTATTTTCGCAAGATGAAAATAACAAAACTTAAAATCCTGAACCACAAACATTCTCCCAGGGCAAGTAAACACTTGTCCAAAACTCACAGTACACACTGAGCCATCTAAACCCACCTAGGTGGGGGGATACACCCCTCCTACCTATATATACCACCTCCAGGATTGAACTACAGTGGGGAAAAGAGTATATTTCCCCACGATGTGCAAGTGTTTACTTGCCCTCGGAAAAAAAGTCCATGGCTCTGGATTTTAACTTTCATTATTTTCATCTCACTAAAATAGGTAATCCATATATATGTTTGTGTGTGTGTGTGTGTGTGTGTGTGTGTGTGTTTGTATAAAAATTATGTAACATGTAGAATCCTATGTGTGGGATGCAGTACTGTGTTTAAAAGCACATTTATGTCTGTGGCTGTCTGTGTGCGTGTGTGCATCCCCAGGCCTCCACTGAAAATAGGCTCTTTTTAGGCCCAGTGGATGTCTCCAGTCATCAAACTGAAATAAATAAATAAATAAATTTAAACACAGCTAAGTACTTATGATTTCCTTTTCTTAATGTTTTTAATGCAAGGGCACATAGTAAATATATGTTAATGTAAATTCAGCTGTAGCTTATGGTTGCCATCAATGGTCACATTTCCTTTGTTTTCTACAAAATGCTTATGCACTCCACCACTGTAAGGACTGACTCAAAGTTGGTGGGGCTCTCTTACCATGGAGCTGGGTGTACCAGTTATGCATCCCTTCTGGAAGGAAGTCACAAAACAGTATCAGTGCACCTAGTTGATAGGTTGGTCACCTGTCTTTCTGAGTTCTGTCCTCTGTGTGTTGGGGGGTGGTGCTTGAGAATGGTAAATGTGTTAATACTTTATAAGAAAACATATTTTCTGACTTTTCACTAAATGTCACAGAAATCTTTGATACTACATTTATAGTTTCATAGGTTCATAGGTAGGTACTAGGCTATTGTCCCTATGGCATAATTAAGCCCAGCCAAAATGTTTCGGCTTGTGCCTCCCACGGGATTTAGTTACCTACACCTCTGTTGAGCAGGGCCACAGAAGTGATTCCCAGGGTGAATTTCCTGTTCCCCATCCACTCATCAAGAGTCCTCTTGAAGAGCACTAATGAGGAACTCTGCCTCACATATAGGGGGACCTTATTCCAGAGCAGGGGGAGTCTCTGGGACACGATTCTGTCCCTCCAACAAGTCCTGTTTATTGTTGAGGTCAGGTTAAGGTCCCTAGAGCATGTAGCTCTGGTAGACTGCATTTTCCTTAGGTGGAGCATTTCCAGCAATTCGAGGTTTGACATAGCCTTGTATGTCAGGCAGAGATCGCCTCTGAGTAACCAGTATGCAATCGAGTACAGTTGGAGTTTTTTTAGCCTGGTGGCATAGGCCATCTGTTTTAGGCCTGTTATCCTCTTTGTGAGGTATTTTTGAGGCCTCTCCAGTTGTTGCAGTTGTCTAGTAAGGTACATCCTGAATGGGGCATTGTACTCAATAATGGGTATAATGAGTGATGAGTAGAGGGGGACAATAACTTCTTTTTCTAGATGCAAACCCCTTTGTGATAAGGTGGGCCATGTACAAGGATTTTCTAACCACTTTAGCGATGTGGTTATTGAAGGAGCGGTTACTATCAACCTGGGTCCCTAGGTCTCTTATCATACTCTGTGTGTTAAGTGAGCTGCCACCTATGTAGTAATTTGCATGTACTTGTTTTTTCCCAAAGGGGATGACAATGCACTTTTTGACATTTAGCTTGAGGCCATGATTTTGGCACCATGTATCTGTTTCAGTGAGACCCTTTTAAAGCATATCTACATCAGTAGAAGTCTCAATTATGGCACCCAGTTTGCAGCTGTATGCGAACTTTGTTAGCCATAGTCCCTTTGTGTTTTCTTGTACCTAGGAGAAGTAAATACTGAACAGGAGAGGCCCCAAGACTGAGCCCTGGGGTACTCCACTTGTCACAGGTTTGGAGTCGGACCTAGCATTTCCTATTTTTACTGTATGGGTTCTGTCCATGAGCCAGTTAGCAACCCATCTTGTAATGTAGGGGATTATATTTAGGTTAGTGAGTTTGTCTATAATTCCCAAGTGGGGAATGGTATCAAAGGCTTTTGCAAGGTCAAGGTATGCCTTGTGGACCACATTTCCCTCATCAATTGCTTTGGTGACCATCTCGAAAAAGTCAACCAGGTTTAGAAGACATAACTTGCCCTTTACAAAACCAAACTGGGTAGTGGGGAGGGTCTAGGGTTTGTAGGTTCCCAATGTTGTTATGAGTTCCATGATGATGCGCTCCATGGCCTTGAAGACAAGGCTCGTCAGGCTGATTGGGCGATAGTTCCCAGGGTTGGTGGTGGCTCTTCCCTTGTGAAGTGGGACAACCATTGCCATGTGCCACTCAGTGAGCACATAGCCTGAGGTGAGGCTGTGGTTGAACATGGTATTTAGGTGAGGGATTAGTTCATTTTGGAGTTCATGTAACACGCAGCCTGGGATGCTGTCTGGTCCCATGGATGCTGTGTTTTTTGCTTTAGAGAATGCCGTTTTCACCTGGGTGTCTATGATTATGGGGGCAGCACAATCTTCTGGTATAGATATGGGCCCTTTAGGGGGTGAGGGTGGAGTAAAGTTTGCACTGAACATATCTGCCAGTATATTGGCAATATCAGTTGGTTCTGTGAATTTTGAACTGTTGTGCTGTAGCTCAGAGCAGATCTGAGAGTTGCCATTTAGGTTCTTGACATAGCTAAAAAATGGGTTCTGGCATGTAGATCACGAAACAAATGCCCGCGAGCTACAACACCAAAAGTAGAAGGCCACAGCACCACTAGATCGTACAGCAGTGCTGCCAAAAGATAGATATGCTGTGGGAATCCACGCAGTAGGAAAACTTGAAAAATGGAGATGACCCCTAATGTAAATAAGCGGGCTGTTTCCTGACAGTGGAAACAGCCATGCTAGACAAACGATCGGCAAGACACGTGGTGGAGAGGGACCAAACACGCACAGAAAAACAAAACAGCTTACCTGTAGCCCATGCACAAGCATTCCAAACCCGCAAACACAACCTGTACAGTGCATCTCGCTGTGGGAAGCTGACAGACAGAAAATGCCAAAGAAGCTGCAGCGGAATGATAACCCCCATACATGCGTACCATACACAAGTCACAACAGCACATGAATCCCTTCCCATACACCCCAACCATACAGTTTCCGCAGACTACCCAGACTACTGCAGATTATGTGTGGCCCACAGTGAAAACTATTGTGGCTGTCTGGCAGAGTGGTGGCAAAGCAATATGTGCAGGAAAGTTAGAAAGTAATTGCAGACATTTAGAGTTGCAGACTTCACACTACACAATATGCATGCTAATGCACAACCTGTTATCCTATCCACTGTACAAGTTTGCAAAGGCAGAATGTGACCCTATGTGTACCACTAGTGCTGTGGCTTTGTCCAGGCTACCTACTCCAAGGGGCTGTCCTTCCAGAGCCACTCTAGGGCAGTGGCAGATGGACACGTCAATCCTAGCAATCACAGACCACCTACCCAACATTGCAAGAGCAACCACAGTAGAAGGGAACACAGAGACAAAGGGGAGGGGAAGTATGAATGGGACACAAAAGAGTATCAACCCACCTCCAAGTCCACAACAAGGCAGCATGCCCGTAATGTGGGGGTTGTCAAACCCATCCAATGGTTGTTGCAGCTGGGGTACGCACATATGCAGGGACATGTAGGCAGAAAAGGGTGCTATACAGGAAGACATCCCTATGTGATCTCTGTCACTGAAACTGAGGCTGGGCCCCGCACCCTGATTGGCCAACAGCAATAGCTGGGTGTTAAAGGGGACTTGTGCAGTACATGCAGAACCAGTGGTGTAAGCAAGCTGGGAGACTCCTGCTGGACTACATTCACTTGCCAATTGCACGGCTGTGTGAACTGCACATAGAGAATCCCTAGCTGGACAGGTAGTACAAGCAAGGTGGTGTGTATACTGCTGCAAAGGGCCATCATGGCAAACAGGGCATATTCAGAATGGTTCAACACAAGGTGTTGTACAACAATATATCCAAACTGTGATACTGGCCTGTACCAAAGTTGTGTCTACATCCTGTTCCCTGCTTCACTGGCTGTGATGGATACCGAGAGGCCATCAACAAGTGGCGTTACCATGATGGAATCTATGTACCTGTATAGCCCCGGTCAGCTTGGCAACAGATACAGCACAGTGCCCAGCCAACGGGGCAAACCATTGCTGGTAGTGGAAGGATACCTCTACCATTTGGAGCATGAAGCACCACCTAAACAGTACTGGGCATGTATCGAGCGGAGAATAAAGGCCTGCAGAGGTCATGCCATCACTGTTCACCAGGATGAGGAGGAAGAACTGCTGAAATCACTGCCACACCAGCACGACCCAGATACAACAACAGCCCAAGTGGCTACACTGCACGCAGAACTGCTGCAGAGGGCAGTAACTGGCAATGACTTGCCAAGCCTGGTAATGCAGAGTGTCCTAGGCACAGCAGATGACAATGTACTACAAGAGATGCCTTGCTGTACCACCCTGCATCATAGCATAATCAGGGTATGGCAGAGGGCACAGACATCCATGACCACACCTCCAGCGACACTTGCGGATATTGATATCAGCTAGTATCCACTCCGTAGTGGCAGCTTTATCCTCCGTAGAAAGTCTGATATGGATGGGACTGATTCCTTGGTTCTACTTACTACATCACAGAATCTGACTGATCTGTGCAGGTCTGACATCATTCTTGGGGATGGCACCTTCCCCATATGGGCTGATATATGTCGCCAGCTGTATACATTACATGGATGTATTGGCACCCCCACCTCAGCAAGGATCATCCCCCTGATGTACTGTCTCATGACACGGAAGTCAGAGTCTGCATACAACAATATGTGGGAGATACTGAAGGATATGGCTGCCGAACAGGGATGCACCTTGGCTCCACAGTATATTATGACTGATTTCGAGAAGGCAACGATCCATGCCAGCCGTAAGGCATTTCCTAAGAGTATTCTGAAGGGGTGCCTATTCCATTTTGCACAGAGCATTTGGCGCCAGATCCAGCATCACCACCTTGTAGCCCTCTGTGGTACGGACACTGCTTTCTCAATTGCCATCCGCAAGCTGATTGCATTCGCATTCCTACCACTGGAAGACATTGTCCCTGCATTTCTGGACATTGTGGCTACTTTACCAGACTGCACTCAGCCTATTGGCATATTTCTGGACCATCATTATGTGTGGGGCAGACCATGCAAGTATGCATCCCGCTGCTCAGCACAGCAATGACTGCCATCATCCTACCCTTTGAGGTTTTGGAATGTGTGTGATGTCTCTGACATGGATTTCCCGTGGACAAATAACCAGGTGGAGGCATGGCATCGTCGGCTGAAGGTGTTATTGGGATGCCCTACTGTGCAGCTATCTGACCTTCTGTTTGTTCTGCAGCAGGAACGGAACCTGACAGATACCCGACGAGAGTCTCTTTTGAGGGGGATGCCTGTGACATCGCGTAGGAAGGCTATTGTTGTAAGGGAGCATCACCTAAAGAATATCTTGCAACATAAGTGTGACTACAGTGATGTGCAGGATTTCCTCCATGCTGGAGCACATTTCTACAAGTTGTGATTATATTTGGGTTTAGTACGCACCAATCACTACACACATCACTTTACATTTTGTGTTAATAAAGGCTTTGCCCACAGCACACAGGTTTCACGTTACCACTTTCATGCCCACGTGGCATCCTATGCCAGCCACATGTTCCACTGACAGTTGCACATGGTGGCTTCTAGGGGGTGCAGAGTGTATCACTGTGGAGGTTTGTGTCTGCCACCTGTGGTTAGGGTGCAGGGGATTCCTGTATTCCCACAGGGAATTGTCCACAGGAATTTGTCACTGCAGCTAAACTGCCAACCTGCCATGTGTCCACATCCAGCTGTCTCACAGGGGGGTGTCACACTGCCTAGGTGCCTGAACCCCTAAAAAATGCTTTGTGGTTGTCTTTAGTGTCCGTTGTGATTTTTCTTTCAAAGCTCACCTTTTATAAGGGACCTTAGTTTTTTGCTAAGGTTGGTTAGGGAGCTCCTCCATTCCTGGGTTTTTACTCTTTTTTGTAATAATTTCTTCCTTCTATTATAGAGCTTGTTTATGGCCAGGGTCCACCAGACTGGTTTCCTTTTTTTGGAGGAATGAGTCTTGGTTTTGTTTGGGATAGCACGGTCCATGCACTCAGGTAAGTGCTTATAGAGTGTTTTGTGTAGGCTACAGCAGATTCAACCAAATTGTCATTTTGCATGGGAGTAACAAAGTTTGCTACCTCCATCTTAAGTAGCATAAAGCTTGCTTTGGAGAAGTTTTACACTGTGGTTTCCTTGGGGGGAAGAGAGTGGTATGTGGATATCGAGGGTGATGAGTTTGTGGTCTGATCTAACCAACAAGGAATTTACCTCAGGTATGGAGCACTTGTCCCCCATGTTGGTGATGAACAAGTCTAGTATAGTGTTGCCCCTTGTGGGGGTGTTGATAAGCTAGTCCAGGGCATTTGAGTTAATATATTCCAGGAAGCACTGAGCAAAGGTATTAGTGCTTGAGTAGTTTTCCCAGCTGATGTTTGGGTAAGTGAAATCACCCAGTATTAGGGTGTTTGGTTGGACCCTCATGTTTTCCAGTACCTCGAGGAAGGAGAAGTGGTGGTCTTGGGGCAGGGATGGTGATCGGCAGCAATCTACAATCTGGATTGCAGTTTTGCCCATTGTCAGTTGCACTTGGATGATCTCTGAGGCATCATCCTTTACAACTAGTCTGGAGGTATGGTTATCCTTGATGAATATGGATACACCTCCTCCTTTGGTGTTTCGGTCCAGGTTTTGTGGCCAAAATGTGTGGCATGAATTGTAGCCTGGAATCACTGGAGTGCTGTCTTGAGCCTTAAACCAGGTCTCAGTTATTGCACAAATATCGATGTTCTCCATTTTGAGAAGAGCCTCGAGTGAGTGCATTTTGAGGTTTAAACTCCTGATGTTGAGCAGCAGTACCCTCAGTTTTTTGTCACTTGTACTTGTTATGGTGGTGGGTTTGTCTTTTGAGCCTTGCCTAAAAAAGGCACTATGGGAGTGGCAAGAGCCTTGGCCAGTATCCTAAGTCCCAGGGGTGACAGGTGCAAGCCATTTCTGGTGAAGCATCATGGCTTGTCAAGCATGTCATCCCAGGTAGGCAGATACTGGATCCCCTTTGAATAACACCAGAAGCTTAGCCAGTTGTTGAAATTTATTATTTTTTTCCTTGTACTGCAGTATTATTCTTGGTGAGGGTAAGATGCTACTCAAGGTCAGGGTCATACCGGCCTGGGCTACATGATCACAGAGCTCTTCTATGTCTTTTTTCATGTAGTCCAGGGAGGTACATCTCAGGTCATTCACACCAGCATGGACAATGACAGAGTCATATTTGTACTTGTTATGGAGTGACCTGAGTGCCTGCATGATCTGGCAGATTCTGGCACCCGACAAGCAGCTGACAGTAACCTTCTCTTTGTCCAGCCTGGTGAGTGGGACATCAGTGTGCCTGACTATGGAGTCTCCTGTTACAAGTGTGTTAGGTATGATGTTATGCCTTATGGGCTGTGGTTGTGTGGCACACTGGTTTTGGAGGTTATGTGTTGGTTGCGGTGTGTTTGTGGGTGGAGTTTGCTTGCATGTCTGCTTTGGGGGTCTCTGTTGTTTCCACAGATTTTTATTTAGAGCCTCTGAGTATGTCTTTGTGTATCTATGTGTGGGATTTGCAGTTGCAGGTGTGGTGGGTCTATATGTAGTATTGCAGGTTGTTACCTTCTCCTCTTGACTGTCTATTCCAGTCATGGCTGGAGAGAGCTTTGCCTCAAGTTTGGCTGTGTAAGTGCATCTCTCGCAGATTTTGGTGTCGTGTGGTTGGAGGAGAGGGTTGTCTGTGTAAATGAGGCAGTTGTGACATTGCCTCAGAATGCCCAGATTCATCAGGTGGATAGGAGAATACACTGGGAACTGGCCTTTGGACATACCTGAATGGGTTGAGGAACGTTTTCTTGTTAAGCTGGTGGGGGAGAGTAATTTGACTGTTCCCTGCAAACAAATGTTGGGGATTGAGTACTTTAGATTATTAGTGCTTCTGTCACTTTTTTAAGCAAGTGCGAGTCCGAAGGCGCTGATTTGAGTGCTAGAACTGAAAGAACTGGCTAGTACTAAGGGAAAAACTGCAGGGCAGACTCTGTGGAGCCAGGGATAGTTTAACCCTAGCTAACTGCTGCTGTGCTATGTGCAAAACTGCGCAAAAGCAGTTTTTATATCAGAAAGATAAAAGAAATAGAAATTAGCCCAAATTGGCCAGTAAAACTACAATTTCTGGACTGAAAACACTCCTCCAAGGACAGGTAGGCTGTTCATAGCTCCCCACTCTCACTGGTGAACAGAGTAACTTTCTTCCATCCAAGTAAGGTATGGGCAACACAGAAGCTTAAACACAGTCCAGGTACCAGCAAATATCTGAAAACTGGACTTTTCTAGCTTAGAAAGGCGGGAAATAGGAAGATTTTTTTTGTTTGTTTGTTTTTTCAAAAATAGAACAGATACAGCAGAAAAAAACAATGTTAAAGTACAGAAACGGCTGTCGCACTTTAGTGTGAAGCCAATAACAGTTAAATAATGCAATTTAACACAAAAATGACTTTTTTTAAAGCGCAGGCAATAAATAAGTACAAATGCAGTTAAAATTTGCTTTTTGAGTATCAGTAAATGCCAGAAACTGAGCATTTAGGTGGAATTAACAATAAACAGCATGAAACAGGAGAAAATAGTACTTAAACATTCCAAAGTCTCTCTAGTCTCTCTCTGGTGCTGTAGGAATCTGCAGAACACATGGGCAGGATCTTGCTGAGCTGATACAAGCACAAAAAAGCATGCAAATGCATTTTTTATATTAGAAACTATTATAAATAACCAACATTTAAAGCTTAGCATTTCAATACTGTGTTGCTACTTATGTAAATTTGTCAGAAAAGGTGACAATTGCCTTTGAACCCCTGACTGATCTAATTGCTTTGTTTTGCTATGAAAGGGGAGTGTTAAGTTCTCCTGTCTGGAAAAAAAAGGTGGAAAACTGTTCCACAGAATTCTGTCTTTTTATATAGTAGCTGCTGTGTTCCTGACATTAGCAGAATTAATTACCCATCTAATATTGACAGCAGTACCTGACAGGGTAAACTAAAGATTTATCTGTGTCTGTGGTATGTCTTGCAGGTGGAGACAAATTCCTCTGCAAAGAATGTGAGAAGTTAAACTTAAAAAAGTAGGTGGGCTTTCCCTTCCTTTGATTCCAAAGCAAGGAAATGAAAGTTTTAAAAAGTACAAGCAGGTTTCTGGTACCTATATAATACTGGAACAGTATTGTAGGGAGGAAAGAAACCGAACGATTGTGTTAAACAATATGAGAGGGTGGAGTTTTCCTTTAACTTCCCTTTTAAATATATATTTAGAAAAATAAGGGTCTATCCCCAACAAAAAATGCTACCCATCCTTCTCACACTATTTATTTATTTAGTTAGTTAGTTTAGTCTCCCTTGATAGTCTGACTGGGATATACCCATTTTTAGCAGATGCCCAGGGAAAAAAGCTTCATAATAGTTTTACAAACATTTAGCATATTAAATCAAGACTATGTGTTACATAGGTTGATGATTTTACATACCTAGAGATTGCATATACAAATTTGAGGTAAAAGAAAAAAGTTTGTCTATTAAAGTGAAAAACATGGTGTTTTTTAGTTTTGCAATAGGTTAGGGTATACTCTATTTTACAATAACTGAAGCCAAAATCAACATATAGGTTCATAGGTTCATAGGTTCAAAGGTAGGTACTAGGCTATCTGCCCGAGGGCATTTATAAGCTTAGCCAGAGTATGTCGGCTTTCGCCGCCCCATTGATTAATTAACTGATCCTCTGTCAAGCAGAGCCAATGAAGTGATCCCAGAGGTGTATTTTCTGTTATCCATCCACTCGTCAAGGTTTCTCTTGAAGAGTGTTAGTGAGGGGCTTTGCCTGATGTAATTTGGAATTTTGTTCCAAAGCATGGGGGAGTCTCTGTGACAGGAATCTATCCCTCCAGCACATTTTATTTATTGTTGTGGTGAGGTTTAGCTCACTAAAGCAAGTGGCTCGCAGTGACTTGGATTTCTTTAGGTGGAACATGTCCATCAATTCTGAGTTGGACATGGCTTTGTGTCAGGCAGAGATCACCTCTGAGTAAGCGATATGCCACTGAGTACAGCCAGAGTTTTTTCAGTATGGCTGCATAGGACATATGTTTGAGACCAGTAATCCTCTTGGTGAGGTACTTTTGTGATCTTTCCAGCTGTTGGAAGTGTCTTGTGAGGTACATCCTAAATGGGGCATTGTACTCTATGATGGGTCTAATGAGTGACGTGTAGAGGGGCACTATAACCTCTTTATTTCTAGATGTGAACCCTTTAGTAATTAGATAGGCCACATAGAAGGATTTCCTAACTACTTTGGCAATATGATTGTCAAAGGAGAGATTACTATCTACCTGGGTCCCCAGATCTTTTATTACCTCTTCTGTATTAAGAGGGCTGCTACCTATGTGGTAATTCGTGGGTGTTTTGTTTTTCCCAAATGGGATGACTATGCATTTTTTGGCATTTAGCTTGAGGCCATGACTTTGACACCATGTGTCCGTCTCAGTAAGGCCCTTTTGGAGGATGTCCATGTCAGCCGGAGAGTCAATTATGGCTCCCAGTTTGCAGTCATCGGCAAACTTGGTTAGCCATAGTCCTCCTGTGTTTGCCTGTACTTCTGAGAAGTATATGCTGAACAGTAGGTGTCCCAGGACAGAGCTTTGCGGGACACCACTTGTGATTGGTTTAGAGTCGGACCTGGAGCCTGCTATTCTTACCATGTGAGTTCTGTCTGTGAGCCAGTTGACAACCCATCTCGTGACATAGGGGTTTATGTTCAGGCTGGTGAGTTTTTCTGTAATACCCGAGTGGAGAATGGTGTCGAAAGCCTTGATGACATCAAGGTAGGCTGTGTGAACCACCTTTCCCTCATCTATGGCCTTGGTGACTGTCTCGAAGAAGTCAACCAGGTTAGTAGGCATGATCTGCCCTTAACAAAGCCGAACTGGGTTGGGTTAAGTGTTTGGAGGTTCCCAATGTCTTTGTTAATGAGTTCCATGATGATGCGCTCCATAGCCTTGCAGACCAGGCTAGTCAGGCTTATGGGGCAATAGTTAGCAGGGTCAGTTGTGGCCCCTCCTTTGTGGAGAGGAATAACCGTTGCTGTGCATCATTCTATGGGCACATAGCCTGTGAAGAGGCTGAGGTTGAACAGCGTGTTTAGGTGGGGGGTTAGTTCATTCTGTAGTTCGTGCAAGACGCTGCCTGGGACACCATCTGGTCCCACTGACGCTGTGTTTTTGGCTTTTGAAAGGGCTGTTTTCACCTGTGCATCTGTGATTTTTGGAACACTACACTTTTCTGGTATTGTTGTGGGCCCTTTTGGAGGTGAGAGGGGGGTGAAGTTTGCACTGAATCTATCTGCCAGGATTTTGGCAATATCAGTAGGTTCAGTATATTTTGTGCTATTTTGCACTAGTTCAGTGCATATCTGCGAGTTGCCACTTAGATTCTTAACATAGCTAAAGAAGGCTTTGTGGTTATCTTTTGAATTCTTGGCTATTTTTCTTTTGAAGTTAGCCTTGGATGATTTTATGAGGGACCTCAGTTTTTTACTGATACTGATCAGGGTTGTCTTTCCTTCTTGGGATTTGCTTTTTTTCTGAACTAGTTTCCTCCTTCTATTGTATAGCCTGTTTATTGCAGGGGTCCACCAAACTGGCTTTCTTGTCTTAGATGAGTGAGTCTTGGTTTTGCTAGGGATGGCACAATCCATACATCCTTGTAGGTGCTCATAGAGTGCATTTGTAAAAGTTTCTGCATCTTGGGCAGCGTTATCCTTTAGCGTGGAGTCTGTGAAACTTACCACCTCTGTCTTAAGTAAGGTGAAGTTTGCTTTAGAAAAGTTTTTTTATTGTGGTTTCCTTAGTTGGGGGTGGTGGTGGGGTGTGGACATCCAGTGTGATTAGTTTATGGTCTGATCTAACCAGTGACGGGTTGACCTCCAGTGTGGAACACCTGTCGCCCATGTTGGTGATGACCAGGTCCAATATGTTTTCACCTCTGGTAGGGGAGTTTACCAGCTGATCCAGGGCGTTTGAGTTGATGAATTCCAGGAAGCACTGGGCCTGGGAATTTCTACTCGAGTAGTTTTCCCAGTGAATGGTAGGGTAATTGAAATCTCCCAATATCAGAGTGTTTGGTAGGACCTTCATGTTTTCCAGTGTCTCCAGAAAGGTGGAGTGCTGGTCCTGGGTCATGGAGGGTGATCCGTAGCAGGCCACAATTTGCATTGCAGATTTGCCCGATGTTAGTTGCACATGGATGATCTCAGAGGTATCATGCTGTGCCACTAACCTGGAGGTGTAGGTATCCTTGATGAATATGGATACACCCCCATTCCATGTTCTGTGGCCGAAACGTGTGATATGAGTTGTAGCCTGGTAGTGCTGGGGTGCTCTCTGGAGCCTTGAACCAGGTTTCAGTTACTGCACAGATGTCGACATTCTCCATACTGAGGAGTGCTTTGAGCATGTGTATTTTGAGATTTAAACTCCTGGCGTTGAGTAGCATAACCCTCAGTTTTTTGTTAATTGTGCTGTTTACGGAGGTGGGTTTGACTTTTGAGCCTTGCCTAAAAAGGCACTATGGGGGCAGCAAGAGCCTTGGCCAGTATTCAAAAGCCTAGGGGTGACAGGTGCAAGCCATCTCTTGTGAAGCAATGCAGCTTGTTGAGCAATTTCTCCCAGGCTGACAGACACTGGATCCCCTTTGAATGACACCAGAAGCTTAGTCAATTGTTGAAATTGATCATTTTTTCTTTATACTGAGGTATCATTCTTGGTGAGGGCAGGATGCTACTCAGGGTCAGGGTCATACCAGCCTGGGCTACATGATCAGAGAGCTCTTCCATGTCTCTTTTCATGTAGTCCAGGGAGGTACGTCTCAGGTCATTCACACCAACATGAACAATGACAGAGTCATATTTGTACTTGTTCTGGAGTGACCTGAGTGCTTGTGTTATGTGGTGGATTCTGGCTCCTGACAGGCAGATAACAGTAACCTTCTGCTTGTCCAGCCTAGTGAGTGGGATGTCAGAGTGTCTGACTATAGACTCACCTATTACTAGTGTGTTAGGTATGTTATTTCACCTTAAGGGCTGCGATTGTGTTGCACACTAATTTTGTGTTTTATGTGTTGTCTGGTTTGTGACGGGAAGTTCAAGTTGTTTGGGTGTCTGTTTTGGAGGTCTCTGATGCTTTTGCAGGTTTTTATTTAGAGCCTCCGAGTATGATTTTGTGTATTTATGTGTATTTTTTGCCAGTGCTGTTTTAGTAGGTCTGTGTGCGGCTGCAGTTGTGGTGCAAGTGTTAACCTTCTCCTCTTGACTGTCTGTTCCAGTCTTGGGTGGAGACAGCTTAGCTTCCAGTCTGGCCGTATAATTGCATCTCTTGCATATGTTAGTGTTTTGTGGTAGGAGGAGAGAGTTGTCTGTGTACATGAGGCAGTTGTAACATTGCCTCAGGATACCCAGATTGACCAGCTGGACTGGAGAGTGCACCTGAAGTTGCCCTTTGGTCATGCCTGAATAGTAGGGTGAGCTGCTTAGTCGCTTGGTTGGTAAGAGGTGAATAAAGAGTCTTGACCTGCTGGGCAATCAGTGTCAGGGTATATTAGTGCTTGCTATTAGGTCTGAGCAAGTGCTGGGCTGTAAGATGCTTTTTGAGTGCTTAGGTGGAGAGTTAGGCTAGTTTCAAGGGAAAAACTGAAGAGGAGACTTAGTGGAGCTGGGAATAATTTAACCGTAGCTAACCAGCACTGCTCAGTGCGCAAAACTGTGCAAACGTGGTTTTTATAGTAGGGAAATGAAAGAGATAGAAATTGACCCAAAATGGCCAATAAACTACTAACTTCTGGGCTGGAACCACTCCTCCAGAGACAGCTAGGTTGCTCAAAGCTCCCCTCTCTCACAGGTGAACAGAGAAACTTCCTTCTATCCAAGTAAGGTATGGGTAACTCAGAAACTAGTATCACAGCCCTGAATTCAGCACTAGCCTGAAAACTGGACTATACTAGCTTAGAAAGGCAGGAAACAAGGATTTTTTTTTTTTTTTAAAGATGAGGTAAAAACAGTAAAAAATACACTCAAAACAGCTCTAAACGACTACAAATGATCAGAAAAGGCTATTGTACTTTAGTGTGTAGCCTACAACAGTTAAACAAATTATTTAAACAAAAAACAACTTTTTAAAAGTGCAGGCAGTCAAATAAGTACAATATGTGAAAAAAACAAGCTTTTAAATCACAATAAACACTGGAAAATCTGTGTTTAGGCGGAAAACAGTTAAGTACAGCAAGAAAGTTCAGAAAACTGATACTTAATCACTCTAAAGTCTGTCTCTCCTAAGCTAGAAGGCCTGTATCAGTTTAAGGCTTTCTAGTGCTACCAGTAGGTTTGTTACAGGAAAGATGGGAAACATGTGCAGATTTGGTCTTTTAAATCAGAAAGTTGAAAGAGATGGACAAACTGTCCAAATGGTCAATAAACTACAATTTCTGGGTCAAGAACCTCTCCTCTCATGGTAGACGGGCTACCTAGTGCTTACCACTCCCACTGATAAGCTAGAAGGCTTTCCTCCAACACAGAAAGGCTTGCGGGGCTCAAAAGCTTACCAACAGTCCTGGATACAACTCTCTATCTGGAATAGGCTAGTTACAGGAAAGGTGGGAAACAAGCCCAAGTGCAGTTTTTAAACCAGAACGTTGAAAGAGATGTAAAAAACTGCCCAAACGGCCAATAGCTACAATTTCTGGGCCAGGAACCAGTCCTCTTGTGGTAGATAGGCTACCTAATGCTTAAAACTCCCACTGATAAGCTAGAAGGCTTCCCTCCAACACAAAAAGGCTTGGGGGGCTCAGAAGCTTACAAAGAGTCCTGGAATACAGCAAATCTGTACCTGGACTAGACTAGTTACAGGAAAGGCAGGGAACAAGTACAAACGTAGGCTTTTAAGCCAGCAAGTTGAAAGAGATGGAAAACTGCCCAAACGGCTGAATAAACTACAATTTCTGGGCCAAAACTCACTCTTCCTGTGGAGAATAGGCTACCTAGTGCTTACCACTCCCACTGATAAGCTAGAAGGCCTTCCTCCAACACAGAAATGTGTGGGGGCTCAGAAACTTACTAACAATCCTGGATACAGCAACTCTGTAACCAGACTAGGCTAGTTATAGGAAAGGCGGGAAACAGGCACAAGTGTGGCTTTCAAACCAGAAAGTTGAAAGAAATGGAAAAAAACTGCTCAAACAGCCAATAGCTACAATTTCTGGGTCATGTTCAAGAACAGTAAAGAGACAAGAGTCTAAAAACAATAGACTAGATTCATTAATGTCTACACTAAGTGTACACCCCCATTCTGAGTGAAAAGACAGCACAAGCATAACTACCACATTCTTCCTCTTAATTTTAGTTTTCCTATCAATTTTCTTGCAATCTTAAATACCGAGTGGAATTCATAAAGGTTACCACAGTGTGTAGACTATCCCCAGGATTCAATAAAATCTGTGTAGGCTCCATGTAAGCCATGTGGTGCTAAGCACTGCTTAAACATGGCTAATGGCCACTCCTGTTTGCGCATTGCTAAGCCTCACTAAAACAGGGTTGTGTGAATTTGCTTGATGCTAAGTGGGTTTAAGTTATGCTAAGCAGCGCTGCACTTTTTTGAATGTTGCAGTATGACATGTAAGGGTAGGAAAACAGCCTTTATTAAGGGCAATAGGTAGGAATTCTGCGGCATTCATTGGAGTCTTATTAACCTGTTGATATGCCTGGCAGTGTTGGTGAGGGAGCTCACTTTTGGGCACAGAGGTGGGGTGTGCAGGAGTCCAGAGTGTTTGTTGGACTCCTGGTCCACAAATACAAACCCAGGCTGTTGCAGTGTGACTAGTAGAGCTCAGACTGTAAAGCTGAAGCCTAGGATCAGTTGACCATGGTTCTTAACAGTGCTACTGGTATCTCCTGCACTGCTGAGCAGTGTCATCACAAATATGATGACCTGAAGCAAAGGAACAGGAGAACCTTAGACACTTGTGTCCAAGAGGCTAGGGATGGACATGCCACACAGATATGTAAGTATATTTGTCACTACATTACTAAAATATAAGGTGAATCTGTGCAAAACTGGTATGCATAATGGTGTGCTTCTCTTCCAACAGCTGCAGCTGAATGGGCTGGTAACGTCCAGTCCCATGCCAGGCACCTGGCAAGGATGCATCGTGAATGTGGTAAGTACAGATATTTTCTGATGACTATAGTGCAATAAGCAATAAACAATAGCAATAACAATAAGCAATAAGGTGTAAAGCAGGATTGTGGTTTGAAAACTACTGTGCAGTAATACGTGCAGTAGGGCTGTATTCAGTGTATGTCCTTTCTAATGTTGCTGCAATCAACTGTAAAAGTTAAATAAATAATGTATAAGTAATGTCAGGGCTGTTTGCAGCCCACTTTCACTCACATAATGGTCTCTAGTTCTCCCACTCCAGAAACAAGGTATATGGGTAAGGTAGCCCATGTTCTAGACAGATATCATGTGTGTACTTTACAGATTCTAAGGAGCAATAATAAATAAATAAATAACATATAAAGCAGGACTGTGGTTTCATAAGAATATGTTGAAATAAGTACAGTAGGGCTGTATTCATTGCATGTCTGTTCTAATGTCACTGCAGTCAGTTGTTACATAATGTGCACATGTTCTCTGCAATCACAGCTTTTGGGTTTTACTCTCATGCCTGCCACCTAACACACAATGGCTGTCTAGTCTACTTAATGTACACAAACATACCTCTCAAGTGTCATGATTTTTCATAATGTAATGACAACAGCCCAATCTGTCTGCCCCATGATTAGATGATAAATGATTATCTGGAATGCAATGTATTTGTAAATCTGTTTACAGAACACCTTGATAATTGTGTATGTGCACTTATGTGAAACAGGTCTGGGTAGTTGTGTACCTGCATTTGTTAGTGCTTGTCCCATACTGTCCCATGCTAACAGCTTGAGAGGTGTGTATGTGCTACATCATCTATAGAAGAATTGCAGTCACTGTACTCACAGCTGACACTGCACACCTGTAGAAGTATGTATTAGAAGTCTGTGTATTAACATCATCTGTGACTTCACTAATGGTATGTTTTTCTCTCTCTTCCCACCCTTATCTTCTTTAATTTATTAATGTATTTATTATTATAATTTAATATTAATATATTTTGTTAAACTAACTGTGGTGTTGGTGTTATGGGTTATTTAATTCTAGTTTGCTGTTCACATACTTACTTACTTACTGTTATGTTATTTAATGCTGTGTTCCACATAATATACCTTAATATGTATTTGGATTAATCAATATTATGTTCCATTATGTTAATACTAACATTGATTTAGTTATTACTAACCCTAACCTATTGTTATAACTACTTTACTACAGCACAACAAGGTAGGTCAGTTCTAGGTTATCCACCTACCTTGGCTCCTCTGGCTGTGGCACCAGGGCCCAGCACATCTGAGACCCAGCCAGGTGGTGACCCCTCTGTTGCCCCTGCACTACCTGCAGCATTGGGTAGTATCCCCTTCTGTGAATGGTGGTGGATGGGATGTTGTCAGCCATGAAGAACTGCCAGGATTGCTGTACAGGAATGTGTTCTGTGGTTTTGGAAGCTGTCTGTGCTGCACAGAGGGAATGCTGGCCACCCTGGTGGGGTAGCCATGCCCCAAAGCCCAGCTTCCACCACTGCCACCACCAGGGCAGTAAAGAAGCAGTGCCAACATTCCCGTGGGTGAGGACTTTAGTCATGCTGCTACTTTGTGGAGGCACTTGAGACTGGGATTCCACAACACCATCCCCATGCAAGGTGTTCACCCATCCTTGTGTCACACATGACCCCTGTCTACGGTCTTGTCTGCCTTGTTTGTGTGCAAAAGCTTCCTCACCTTCCCAACGTACGTCCCCCACATATACCTATGTTCCTTACCCAACATTCCACTCTCACCTTAAAAAAAATGGGCACCTGTCCCAAATAAAAAAAAATCGCCCCATACATAGCTCTCCATTTCATACGTGTCCATCAAACACATGTAATTTGGTCCAATTGGCTTGACAATGCAGTTATGTTGTCCTTACCCCTCTCTCTGGGGGTGACAGTCCAAATTCATCTACAAATTCTGTCAAAGTGCACAGTTGTTGCTGTACAAGAATTGGATAGCTATGTCTCTTCCCTACACAATTCTTACACATATCTACCTGCCTTTCTCTATTTTTCCCTGCTTTCACCCCATTTCAACACTGTCCTATCTCCCCTTTTTTCTTTTCTTTAAAGATTTTTTTGCGCAATGTTGTGCAACGTGACATTTCATGCAGTGTCGCTAAGCTCAGGTAAATGTATCTGTATTGATATAAGTGGACCTGCCCCCTATTTCAAACCCCAGACCATCACACCTGCAGACCACTGCATTAACCTCCTATGCTACACAGCTGTTAAGTAAAACAGGTGGTTTAAGCAAGCTATAGTAACTGTAAGTTACCATTATTAAGCATGTTTAAGCAGATCTGCACATAGCACCGCATTGCGCAAACTTGCTGAAAAAGTAATGGAAAAAATGGGAGTATAATTTGGAGTCTGGTACAGGACTACACCACTAAAAGCCAGACAAACATTAATGGATGTAACTGAAGTCTCTAATTCCAGGCAAATGGGCACTTTTAACAGCAACATCTACAAGTACACCTGCTAAAACATTACTGGAAAAATACATATTCAGCTGGGTCTCTGGGGGAGAAATACATCCCTATAAAGCTAGGTACATAATAATGGATGTACTGGAGGTATGTCACAGACTGTATGTGTGCACTTATACCTTCACAAATACACATGCTGTAACAGTGATGCAGTAGCTCAGTCTGTTAAATGCTTTGCTAGCAGTAGGTTTTGCCACACATAGTCCTAGGTTCAAATCCAGTGGTGTCCATACCTCTAAACTGTCCAGATTTTTGCAGAATGCCCAGATTTTTGCCTCAACATTTTGGTTTGTTCCACATAAAAGTTTCGGTATCCTGCCAAATCACTATGATGATCTGAGGAATGAAATTAGTAACTAAAGTCATACATTTGAATTTCAGACTTCATATCCTTTAGAAAATGCAGTTCATAAGTTCATAGGTGTTTACTAGGTTAATGACCACAAGGGCCTTTTTAAGCCTAGCTATGTATCCCAAATCTCTGACAAGTTCTGATACCCTTAATAAGTGTAAGCAGGTCTATATTATGCTATCGAATAGACTAAATAGTGAATGCTGTTAAGTCGATCCGTTACTGTCGAAATGGCAAAATTGCAAAGACACGGAACATCGAATTTTTTCCCAGGGAAAAAATTCAGTGGGCCGTCTTTGGGACTTTGCCATTTCCTCCACTATGATGCAATCTCAGAGTTGGTACATTTAAGTAGGGTGGTGTGTTTAAGTTTTTTTGTTTTTTTTTACGGAGCAGCAATATTTTTCCCTAGGAAAAAATTTGCTGTTCCGTTTGTTCGATATTTTGTTGTTTTGATATTATCGGTACGATGAAATAGCATTCGCTATTTACATCGTACGATAATATGATATAAACGTGTGTAAGCAGGGGCTTAGGAGATGAAACATTTACAAGCTATGTCCACTAGAGATTAACCATTTACAGGTTGCCTATGTCCAGGGGATGAACTTCCTGTTCCCCATCCAGTTGTCCAGGTTAGAACTGTAATGATGACATCATTGATCTCCAGATTTGTTACACCTATAGAGGATGTAAAGTACATCAAGGGTGGAATGATTTTTGTCTATGTGGCACACTGGTATCATGGGAATATCCCTTTATAGTGGTGGCAATACCACACTGCTATTTGTTTAGCACTGTTTTTTTGACATATTGTCGGGGGGGGGGTTGCCCCTAGGGGACATACTACAATGGACTCCTGTGTTTGGTGTGTGATCCTATAACAGTATCTGTCATGGTACAAATGGGAATAGCTGACTGTTGCTAGCATCTTAGTTGTATCCACATGGGTAGTATGTTTACACATTGTAGAATATGACACGTGATCAAGCAGTAGATAATGCCAGCCATTCTGTTCTTGTTATATCTCTACATACTGTACTTGCATGTATGTGATCCTGTTGTGTGTCTCCATTTTGCTGTCTTTCAGGAAACATGCATGCCAGATGCCGTGGCCCTTTTATGTCAACACCGTAGACTCTACTATCCAGGGAGAGGCTAAACAGGGAACAGTGGGCAGAACTGTGGGCTGACCTTGTCTGTGATGTTAATGCCATAGGGCACCAACGCAAGATGTATGAGCAGGTTTGACACCATGCCATGGATATGATTAATGCTGCACACAGAAGAGCAGCAGATGTGGCCAGGGATTGTGGTGTCACCAGTGGAAGCCTGCAGCAGAACAACCACTCTCAGTCATTGTGGAATTTCTGGTGAACAAAAGAAGACATGATAGCTCCCAGCTAATCATCACACCTTATATTGTGGATGTGGGTGCCACAGTTTCCTAGAGGAGCATCCAGGTAGACTTAGTTTGATCAGCATTGCAATACTGCAGCATTCAAGGTGACAGGGTGTACATACTTTTACGTGGGTGTCAGATGTTTGTGTTTTGGGTGGGGAAGGAGTTTAACTGCAGTTTGAATCTCGTGCTAAGCTTTTGAGCAACATAACAATTAAAGCAGCTACTGTAAATTTGAGATATGTGGACATATTACCCTGTTATAGGGCAACATGCGGTGGTGTTTACATCACCTCTCCCTCATCTTTTCACAGGTCCATCAGGAATTGGACAAGGTCGTGGTCCTGCTCCTGGTAATCACAACACTGTTTTGTTACTGATGCAGATTTACTACAATGTATTCACTAAAGTGTCATCCCAGGCCTGTTGGCTGTATTGTTGTACTATCGGCATAATTGTCAACTGCACAGATATTTTCTGACTGTACAAACTTTAGAGACATAGCTATGCCTTGTAGGTGCGACCACAATGATAGATGTGACAGTATTGTCAGGACATTACAGATTGACATATGTGTCACCTTTGCAGAGTCTACACAAATGTCCACAGTGTATGTCATTGCTGCTAATGAGATTGCTGTTTAAATAGCTTTTATTTACAAGTAACTACAGATGTTTATGGAAACATTGCTGTCCTCATGTCCTACTATATGAGATGGGGATTATACAAGTCTGTAATTGTGACAACAGTGTATACAGCTTTACATATATTGAAATGCAGTACTGCAGAGCATAATAGTGTGGGTATTAATGTACTGCTTTTCCCTTTTTCCTTTTTTTATCACAGGTGACCATGGGGGTTGGTCTCTGTCCCCTACACAACCTGATGTCAGTTTCGGTTACCTATTATATTCTCGAAAGCCAACAATGTCGAATCTGACATTGTCAACACGAGAATGGTGAAAGTGCAGAACGTCAAATGGGTAAATGGAAATCTTCGTAAGGGGAGATTTCCATTTACTTTAATGTAGTGTGGTCTTGGAGTTGGTATATTTAAGTAGCAGGGGGTGTGGGAGTGCAGGGGGGCTTGCCCCCCTGCCTATACCCTTTAGATTTTCTTTTTTTTTTTAATTTATTTTTTCTGAACATTCAAAATTTTAATGGTTTGATCATTAAAGGTCGACCTTTAGTGATTCAAATCATTAAACTTTCAATGTTCTAATATAGACCCGTCAGTGTCACATCAGACGCTGATGATGATGGTGGCCAAAGTGAGGCACAGGTGGAGGTTGCAGGTGCTGAATCTGTCCCAGAGGCTTATGTCCCACGTCTTCCCTCATTATCACCACACAAAGTCAGTATGCCTGCACATACCAAGTCTTCAGAGTCCACAGATATTGGACAGTCAGAGGGTGGAGACATTGAACAGGAAAGTGTGGCAGCTATGAGTGCAGTGAGCATTGACACTGGCCATAACCAAACAGCTGGTGAGGTTCCACACAGGTGGATTGATAGGGGTGCTCGTAGGAGGCCTGCTGTCTTTTTACCACCTGTCACAGGTGTCTCATCATAGGTCACTTGTCGTATGTTTTGGGCTATCATAGAGGCACAGGCATGTTCCAAAAGAAACTCCAGAAGAATGCTCAGGGTTATGGATGCAGCACAGTCTGACATCCATGACTGCCTCCACTGCATGGCTGATACCATGAATCGGTTCACTGATACAGTGAAAAGATGTTGGCCTGAGACAGATCGCAGAATATCTGCCTTGAAACACACATTGTCTGTAATGCACCATCTAGTTGAAATTGAGCTTTGGACTCGTGGATGTAGGTCAGCAACAACATCTGATGAGTGTCCATGGTGGCCATGCACAGTCATGCTCCCATAGTGGCAATACATCCAGCAGTCCAGAGCAGAATGTGCTGTCCACACCAAGACATGGCAGGCCATGGGCACATGGTCCTGGGTGCTCCTGTCTAGGACATGGTTCCAGCAGACAGCAGTCACCCTCAGGTACTAGCACCACTTCTGATCTTGGGCATGGAGATGCCAGTGCAACTCTTGGCAGAGCCAGTTCCCATGTTCGGGGTGGAGATGGTGAACTGTCAACTATACATTGCTTGGTTCAAAGCTGTCCAACATACACACACATAGGGCTAGCACTGTGCTTGACTGTGCTCATGCACTTTCACAATCAGGTCACCTACAGACACACACGGCACATTTCCATGGTCTGTCTTGCCTGCTTCCCTTCCTGACTCACACACATGCTTTCAACCTTTTGGGTCATCCTAGGCCTTCTGCACCCCCACCCAACACCCTGTGCAAGTGATGATACCTGTACCACATCCCTGTCTTCCACGTCATTGATGTAGGGAATTTAAGCTATGTGACTGATGCACAGGGGACTATATAAAGTACTGTTTCTTTGTGTAATCCATTGTTGCCTTTCACGTGCCACTTGTACTGGTCACTGACATATATTGTATGCTGACTTTTGTAATGTGTAAATTACAGCATTTTGTGTACCTCATGTTATATGATGTCATAATGCCTGTATGCTTACACAATGAAAAGTGTGTCATGGACCTATTTATGTTTCAGTTTCAGGATTCTATGGGACACACCTATGGATACACAGTGACAAAAAAATCCATGTCACAGCACAGGATAGAATGTCAGCACAGAAAAAAACTGTCTTCAGAAAAGTACAGCAGTATAGCTGCATGGCTCCATAGGATCATATGTGTATAACAGGCTAACAAGGACAATGATATCATACAGCCTACACATGCATTCTAATCTCTGAAAAGGTCTGATACCCTTGATAAGTGTCGTCATGCTTTTGGGAGCTAACACATCGATAAGCTATGGTGAGGGAGATGAACCATCTACAATTTTCCACTGTCCATTACAGGCATTTTTCCCACACCACATATGATTGTCTTGTACCACATTCTATTGTGTAACTTCCATATGATGTGCATTACTACTGAAGTGTGCTTCACATGCATGGGGAGCATGTTACATACGGTGTAGTGTCTGCGTTACATACCTGTCTCTCCAGCATGTAGTATTTATATCACAGTGAAGGTGTAGCTGTGTATAACAGGTAACACATGTGTTAGTCCTGTCTTAGATATGCAGGAGGTACACACTGGGATCTGACACCTTCCTGTATGGCAGCCATACACCTCCTCTCCAAAGCATGTAGGGGACACACTAGACATTCATGGCCTTTACACGTTCTGCATAGGACATGCTATGAACTATATGCATTGGTTTATCATGGCACCTCTGTGACTGTTGCATTTGTTAGAGATGCCTGTGTAATGACATAGCAAAGGTGCCATTGCACTCAATAATAGGTGTGATGAGTGCCAAATACAGGATAGCAATGACAGTCTGGGATTTACATGCCATTCCTTTCTCTAAAGGTTGTACAAAAATGTAGCAATCCCCACATCTTAACGACCACTGAAAGCCAAAGTCTAGATCACTCTCTGTGTCCATAAGTCCCTGAGTAATGGCTCAACTGTGTGTGCTGTGTGGACAATACTATATTTCTCATGGGTGGATGACTTCCAAAAGGACAGTATTGTGCAGTCCTTGGCATTTACTATTTGTCAGTGGCTCTGACACAACCAAATGTGTGTCTCAGCCCATCCTGGATAACTGTTGGTTCTGTGTGTGAGTCAGTGGCAGCTCCTAATTTGCAAGCATCTGCAAATGTAGTCAGTCAGAGGTCACTGACAGTGGCCATGACTGCATAGAAGGGAATGGCTACAAGGGGTACTCCATGTATTATTTCTGAGGGACATGACCAGCCTCATTCTAACAGTGGACTACCCAATGTTATCTTCCCAGATAATGACTATCAGGCACTTGGTTATCCACCAGCTGACATACTACTTTGTAAATAACCTATGCAGTTTTCCAGCTATGCCTGGTGGCCTAATATTGTCAAATGCCTTGTCAGGCCATGGTAGGTGGAGTGAGTCATATTCCCCTCATCCGTTGCATTCTTTAACACTATTGGTTAGGGTAGGTATGATGTGCCTGGATCAAAACAAACTGTGTTTGGGCCAGTGTTTGTAGCTGTATGAAATTGGTACTGATCAGTTCCATGATAACTGATTTCATGGCTTTAAATATCAGATGACTGAGAGATCTGGCAACAGTGCCTGGCACTGCATGCTACTTTGTCCTCTGTGCAACCAAGTATTGCAGGTAGTTCCATCGTTTTCCCAGAATATAGTCATCCAAGGTGTCTGTGTCTCTACAGAGCACAGACAAACAATGGAGAGAAACATAATATGTACACCCTCTGAAAGTAAGGCAGGAGGTTTTACACAGGTATTTTGTATTTGGACACTATTCAAGCAGTGTGTACTGAAGGGACATAAATACCTTGTGAAGAATGTGGAAAGCAGAGAAGTCCCCTGAATTGCTGGTGCCTGGCTACTACTAATGCTGTCTCACCACAACCACTTTCTCCTGGGATACAATGTTCCGATACTTTTTCTGTCAGCAGAAATAACACACTACTATGATGTTCATGATGACATGTGGGAGACAGTCTGTTTGTTTATCCACATAGTTGTCCCACATCATGCAAGGCTCTGTAGGCTTCACATACCCTTCTCCAGGTAGATGCTTTGATTAACAACCTGAGCAGTCAGTTGACTTTTTCATGTATTATGCCTTCTGTTCCAGGGTTGATGGTATGTCACTAGGGTACTGACCATATGACCAGATGGTGATTAGGAGAACAGCTGCAGCATCTCAATGTAATGTGTAATGTCCAGTGACATACATGTCCAAGGTTGCTCAAACAAGCACCACAGCAGCGGTGATCCATGTTATGTCAGGTGCTGTGTTACCTTAGGGGACCTACATAATGGTGACAACATGTTACATTTCACCATCTGTCTTGACACTGCCTAACAATGGCCTACTGTTATGTACACACAAGCATAACAGTGTTGCTAATAACACTATAAATGACTGCTGATGGCATGTGGAAAGTGCCCCCACTCCTCTACCCCTATGCCACACAAACACAATGTGTGAGACATGTGACTGTATTATAAACCTTGATTCCATGGTGTCGCACACACCAGTCAGTACATATGGCAATGAGTATTTTGCCAATATGCACACCTCACCTCCTGCTCCACCTACACCCATGTCACACACACCTACATGTGTGGACCTCCTTACCAGACACATTCGCAAGGCACAGACACCTCAGAAAACCATACGCAAGCTCAGGACACATAATCATACCTCTGGAGAACACAGTACACATAATAGGCCCTGCACCACTGTCTCACCGGTCAAACACCTGATGTACACCACAAAATCACACCTATTATTCATAAGTGATTACATCAAGGGACACACTGATGTCCATGTCACCAGCCTACATATGGAAAAGTTCATAGTTAGCTGTCTATGGGTTGACATCATACACCATACAACACATTGACAAAAGTCAATGAATATCAGTTAATGTACTGATGACATCATAGTTCCTGTAGGTGTGTTTGATTAGGGACCAGACTGTATGCAGACACATGACTGAACTTAGATACTCTGTGTCTCTCGTGGGTATGCCCATAGCATCCAGCTGCATCTAACCCTCAGCTAGGATGAACGCTATATACAAGGGAAGTGATGGACATCGATAATTACCTTAGCGTATGGTGTAATTGTAAGGGGATCCAACAAGTGTCGGCCTGGGATGACTTGCTCAACAAACCTTAATGCTTTTCCAGATGATCTTCATCTGTCAACCCTGGGATGTTCTGTACTGGTCCAAGGTTGCTGACACCCCTCACAGTGCATCTTATAGGCACTGTCTGGAAGAAAAACATTCGAATTAGAACTCCATCTTCATACAGAATCACGGTTTTGCTGCTACACACTAAGAATGGCAACACTAAACCCCACTCAGTGGAAGATCTCCCCACCTAGGAATATGCAGACATTTGTGCAGTCACAGACACCTGGGTCAAGGCTGTGGACAACACCACAGCCATACCAGACTACACATCCTTCCACATGTTCAGACCTCGAACTGACAGTGTTTAAGGTAATGCAGGTGGTGTATACATAATCGTTAAGGATAGATACACATCCAGATTTAGTGAAACAGTGTGATTTCCTGGAGATACTGCAAGTGCTAATCACTGCTGGAAGGGCACCTAATGAAGCCATTGCCAAGTACAGATGCAGCTCCATTAATCCAGACTTCAGTTGTACTTATTTGACTCTACTTGTGTGTATCACGATACATCAGTACACCATGATTTGTGGTGACATTACATAACCACCAACTGTATTGGTTAGTCATGCTGAAGCTCACTTGGCCAAAGGTTAGTTCACATCCTTAACTACAGTGCCCTGGACCATACCTCTCAACTGTTCAAATTATCACTGAATGTCTAACTTTTTATCTCATATTTATGGTCCATTTTTAATATAATTGTGGTCTTCTTGCAAATTAGTAGCAAATCATTAAAGACTGATGTTAGAAAATAATGACAGATAACTGAGTTTTGGACATCATACCCTTTAGAATATTCATGCTAATGCAAAAGCTGTTATTCTGTCAACTTTCTATATTTGTAAAAGCAATAATTAAAAAAAATGTCCCTATTTTTGGGCCTTTGTCCCACTTGCTTATGGCTTTGTGTCCACATGTCTTGCTCTAAAAGGTTGAGAGGTATACCATGTACCAGTGGTGTGACATCACCACAAGGGGAGCCAACATAATGCATTAGGTCTTTACCAGTATGGGTGACCACTGTAACACCTCCACTGTGAAGCCCTCCCTGGTGAGATCTGACCACAGATCAGTTTCATTAATAATACGTATCACATCTACAGTACACCCCTTGCAGAAAATACAGAAATAAACTTCAACAAAGCAATTTATTGCCTCTTATGGGATGGTTTACATATCTTGACTACACCTCCCCCCCCCCAGATGGGACAGGCAAGTATGGAGCACTCTACACCCATGCATTAGGCAAGCATCACTACAACTGCATAGACTCGGCTGTACCTGACGGGAGGACAACAAGGCCCTCATGGCACAGCAAACCTGATTGCTGGACAACTGCCATTAGCAGGCTAGATAATAAGAGGAGGACAATGCTGTGTGACAGCTGGAGTGAGGGATCTCTAAAATGGAAGCACACCCTCCTCAGGTAAAACAAGCACATAGTGTTTTTGTGATGTCATGCAGAAACAGTATGTGGCAACAGTAGCTTCCCCAACAGTGGACAAAGACAACATGCAGTTTAGGTACATGTATAACCTCATAACCTGAGAGAAAAGGCTTAGATTGTCAGTGAACTCATTTTTAATGATATCACATATAATGAGTCTGTACTCATAGCTAACCTGTTGTCCCACAGGTTGTGAGTCAAGTTCACTCCCCTGTCCCCACCACATGTGCCACATGACATCCCTGCAAACTATCCCGTACCTTCTATAGCTACACAGCAGGTCATAACCAGCTTCTCTATGGAGTTACACAACATCTATTGGACCTGACACCATCCCAGGCTGCCTCCTACATAGTGTCCAACAAAGAATACTAACACCATTGGGAACTCCTTGCAATCATAGTGTTACCACTGGCTGCATGACAGCTGACTGGACAACAGCAACATTTATTCCCTTGCAAAGAGGTGGTGCATCCACTGACCACTGAAACTATACATCTATTTGCCTGAGTAGCCATATCTGTAAGGTCATGGGGCAAATCATCATGGAGCTGATCAGCAAAGATATATGCAATCTACAAACAGTTTACTATATGCAGTTATGATTTTTGAAAGGAATATCATGTCTGTGAAACCTGGTGGACATGTTTGAGGCAGTCACCAAGGACCTAGATGAAGACACATCAGGGCATACAAATCCCTGGACATAGCCAAGCTATGTCAGTCTACCCCCCCCTCAGGCATCATTGACAAAATCACCCAATTAGGTATCAACGGTAATATCATTATACAGGTCACCATGTGGATCACCAATGCCACACATAACCTAGGGGAACCCTCCTCCAATAGCTGATCTGTAACCAGCAGTGTTCAAGAGGGCTCAGTCCTGTGTCGTTCAATGCTTGGAATCCATTTAACCACAGTGCAAGCAAAAATTGAATGTTTGCGGCTGACAATGTTGGCTGATGCCTGGAAACTGTGAGAAGTCATAGACTGTGTGAGTTATGTCACTATCCTAGAAGAGGGTATTGATGAACAAATGCCTATTGACATACTCATGGCCATAAAATCCATGCAAATATATATGTAGTATCATTTCTGTCAGTAACACCTATGTTCCTGGTTAGTAGCACATCAGTAGCAACACCTGATTTACATACTCAGGAGTGATAGATCTGGGCACAAAGGCCTGGCCATACAGGTTTGCACCTAATGTTCCTTAGATCACCATGTCTCCCCAATGGAAGATCGGAATCATATGTCATACATTTGGACACTGTCACCCAAAACTGAGGTACTCATAACCTCCACCTACTCTTCCCTCAGCATGCCAATATTTGAGTGCAATGGCCATTTTGTAATATGCCTTTCCAAGCACACCTGGCAATTGCACAGAACACAATGGTCCCTCACAAGGGAACTTCATGTCTTCAGTATCTGTCCAATGGGGATCATCTGATATCATTGTCATGATAGCCTATTATAGAGTACTCAGAGGTGATCTATGCCTTCCATATGGGGCAATGTCTAGCCCTGCTTGATTGATATGCTGTATATCTGTAGGTGTCATGGTAAGCGGATTACTCACTGTAAGGACATATACCTGGTATCTGACATTAGCAATACATGTTGGTGGGAGAGTCCTGTCTAGCAAACTTGAATACACCTTTGAAACAGAATCCTTCCTAATGGCAAACAGAACAACTCATTGTGCATCATCAGATTCCATGTATATGATTGGCTGGATGACTGTCATTACACCACAGGGCTTCTGCCTGTGTCACTCATGAACAGGGGCAGTATGTGCTGACAGTATAAATAAAGGTAAAACTTTGCTAGGATTGTAAGGGCTCTAGGGCCATTAGGCTACTAACGTTCAAATATCCTGTGATTCCATACACTGTTCTAAAATGCTCTGCCAGCCACACACACAAACCTGCCTACATTGAGAATAACCAATTAATGTTTACAGGATACTGCACAGCACACACACACACACACACACACACACACACACACACACACACACACACACACACACACTTCAAGTTGGCTGCAAGTAGATTAGAACACTTATCTATTGAGTGATACACTACACATCACAGTACATAATGCATGCGCCACAACTCAAGTCTGGTATTGCTATCTCTTTAGGACATGTTATGCTTGATTACATCAGCAGGCCTTGTTGTTGTCAGCCATTTGGAGAAGCACATCACCTGGTACAACCAAAATACTGCAAAACCCTACCTGTTTCTAAGTCACTGAGTGATCATGTTCATGTTCTACAGAGGCACACACACACCAAGTGGCTTGATGTGAGATTAGCACCCCTACCTATCTAGTCTTACACACTATAAATCACAGTACTCATCGCACATGCCACAGATTTGGTCTGACATTGAAATGGCAGTTGGTAGTCTTCAGGTATATGACATTAGCAGGCCTTGTACAAGAGGGCAGTTTGGAGGGTGCCATCAACATACAGGGCCAAAAAGTGCAGCACTATTACAGTTGGGTAGTCAGTGAGTAATTCTCACTTCTTTTGCAGAGAAATGCACACAAGCACACACGCACACACACAGACATGCACACACACACACACACACACACACACACACACGCACACACACACACACACACACACACACACACACACTCACAATGAGCAATTCTTAGTTGCTTTGCAGGGAAATGCACACGCACACACACACGCACACACACACACACACACACACACACACACACACACACACACACACACACTGGCCTGAAATGAGATTAGAACCCCTACATATCTAGTCTTAAAACTATAGATCAGCGTACTTATTGCACATGCCATGGCTGAAGTCTACTTTACACACTAGTGCAGGCAAATATTCAAATATCCTGTGATTCCTTACACTGCTGTAAAATGTTCTGCCAGCCATACACACAAACCTACCTACATTGAGAATAATATTACTTCCAATTGATGTTTACAGGATACTGCACAGCACACACACACACACACACACACACACACACACACACACACACACACACACACACACACACACACAGACAAACACACATACACACACACACACACACACACACACACACACACACACACACACACACACACACACACACACACAGACACACACATGCTCGCACTTCACGGTGGCTGCAAGTAAATTAGAACACTTATCTATCGAGTGATACACTACACATCACAGTACATAATGCACCCACCACAACTCAAGTCTGGTATTGCTATCTCTTTAGGACATGTTATGCTTGATTACATCAGCAGGCATTGTTGTTGTCAGCCATTTGGAGAAGCACATCACCTGGTACATCCAAACTACTGCAAAACTCTACCTGTTTCTAAGTCACTGAGTGATCATATTCATGTTGTACAGAGGCACAAACACACACACACACACTCACACACACACACACACACACACACACACACACACACACTCACACACACACACACACACACACACACACACACACCAAATGGCCTGATGTGAGATTAGCACCCCTACCTATCTAGTCTTACACACTATAAATCACAGTGCTCATCGCATGTGCCACAGATTAGGTCTGACATTGAAATGGCAGTTGGTAGTCTTAAGGTATATGACATTAGCAGGCCTTGTACAAGAGGGCAGTTTGGAGGGTGCCATCAATGTACAGGGCCAAAAAGTGCAGCACCATTACAATTGGGTAGTCAATGAGCAATTCTCAGTTCTTTTGCAGAAAAATGCACACACATGCACACAGACACACAGACACACACACACACACACACACACACACACACACACACACACACACACACACACACACACACACACACACACACACAAAATGAGCAATTTTTAGTTGTTTTGCAGGGAAATGCACACACACACACACACACACACACACACACACACACACACACACACACACACACACACACACACACACACACACACACACACACACACACACACACACAGTGGCCTGAAATGAGATTAGAACCCCTACCTATCTAGTCTTAAAACTATAGATTGCAGTACTTATTGCACATGCCACTGCTGAAGTCTACTTTACACACTAGTGCAGGCAACCTACTAGTGGATTACATAAAGTAGGCTTTTGTTGAACAGCATCTGTGGCCTGTAGAGTGATATTGTTTCTTACTGTTATCTGCATCTAGTAGCCTATCAGTCAGATAACTGTTATTTATTCTAGCCATGTGGCTACAGTTGTCATTTTGGCCATATGTGGCTGATTGCATTTGGATGGTCAAGGCTGTGGGCAGGAACCATTGTGCCATATCAATGCCTGAGTAGACAAAATTATATATTAAACCACTTGTTCACCTGTTGCTGCATGTGTGGTGACATCCAGCAGGCACAGGGGTCTATAAGTAAGTGCATTCTCTACTGTTCAGCCATTACTTTGGTTCCTTTGAGCAACATTATATTTGTGTTGTGACACCCGTGCACTGGCCCAGTAATCAAGGAGCCTCAATCCTAACCACTAACACCAGTGAGAAACTTGCACATTGGGAGGATGATCGGTACAGACACAGCAAAGTACAATTTCCCTTAAGAGCACACAGTTGTCTGTGGCTGTGATTGGTGTACGGTGTTGTGCATGGATTTAGGTGCAGTTTAAGGTAAGTGAGTGTTTTGTAAGGGTTTTGGGTGGAAGTTTGAATGTATGTGAGTGTGTTTGTAAGTTGTACATGTGGGTTAGGGTAGGGAGGTGAAAGTATGAGTGTGCAAGTGTTGGATGTGTTGGTGTTTGTATATGTGTGTCTGTGTGCGAGGGCCTGTGGAATGTCTGAGTGTGAGTTTGCTGTCTTTTCCTGTTTGTGCAATCTCAAAGTTAGTATTTATTACTAGGGGGTGTAGGGGTGCAGGGGAGCTTGCCCCCTGTTTATATGTAGTGTAGGTGTGTTGATTTGTGTTGTTGTGTTTCTGTATGTAGTGTGGGTAGGATAGTGTATGTGGTGTGTGTATGTTCGTGATTTTGTATTTCACAGTTTTGGGCTTTTGGGTTTTTGAACGTTCATCTTTATGGTTTCAAGATACTGAAATTCGAGATTTCAATATTTTGAGATTATAAAGGGGAACCATTTACATATCATATCTATATATAACAGGTAATTTTAAACAAAGAGTAACAGAATTGTGCATTGTTTAACTATAAGCATGCCCAGTGGGATTCTCACTGCTTATAAACTGACTCCAGGCCACACCTACCTGTACTCCAGTTTTGGATTTTGAGTGTTACAGAAAATTACATCTGTCCCTCTTTCTGCAGTACTGCAGTTCACTCAAATTGTGTACAACTATCTACAGCTGTCTGAGGTAATTAATATGTGACAGAGGTTAATAATATTACACCATACCCAGACTGACAGTCCATAAAACACAACATAATAATACCTCACATCCAAAAAAAGTAGACACTTCTAGATTAGAACCATCAATGCCATCACACATGCTAACCTCCCTAGTCCATTGAGCCAGACAAGCTGCCTGATGGGGGGGGTTATTCATCACACAATCAACAGCATAAATAATGTACATTGTTATTCCTGCATTCAGTAAGACATTGAATGCATGATCAATTTGTATCTTACTGCCCTGAGACTGCCTAGGCTGCTGATATACTATTGATAAGTTACTGTTAAAGCAGTTATATGGAACACTGCTGTGTTGGGGGTGGGAAAACAACACTGCATGTGTTGCTAGAATGCACAGTAGTCCAAATAACATGTAACCACACTGTCTAACATCTCTCTTGACTGGTGCAGTGAATATTCCACGCATGAGGCCTAATGAATATTAAGGGACACATGATAGTGGACTATACTAACATCTGTGGATGTTACTTCTGTCTAAATAGCCTACTATACTTACTTGCATAAATTTAGCAGATCTATACATATAATGTCATATCATAATAATCCTTATAAGTACTGTGTAGGTTAGAGACTTACCTTTGAAATGCAGCAGCTGACAGAACTGTAGCTCAGGGCTGCCTCTATCTAATGCCAGCAGTAAACAGCCAATACATGGATAGGTACAGATTGTGTAGGTTGCCTGGCATCATGTTTACTATATGTATGTGAGTAGGAGTAAGGTGTCAGTCCCTAGGTCTCTAGGTATCAATGAATGTGCTATGCATTGTGTCTTAGCCAAAGCCAGGATGCACTGAGCATGCCTACATCTGCCTACAGGGACATCAGCAGGGGGCTCCTTTTCTGTGTCCTCCTGTGACTGTGGCTGTGGTGACCTAGGCACTGGTGGGGGCTGTGTACCCCTTCCCTTTGCTGATTCTGCTACAGCTGTTTCCACAGAATCATATTGTGTAGCATAGCACATACTGTGAACATATGTGTACATGTGGCTGGAGAGTACTGCAGGGCTCCACGAGATATATCAAGTCACCTGAACCGAACCATGACCTCAAAAGCCCAAACACACACACTATGATTTTCCTAGTTTGTGCATGTGCCTCATTATGGCATTCTTCCGTGGGTGGGTGTGTGCGTGCATTTCTTATGGGTGTCATCATCCATGGTTCCAGGGCATAGCTAGCATCCCCCAGTAAATGGCCATGTGGGATGTCCCCCCTAGCAAACATCTGGTACAGCTGTGATGCATACCAGATATAGGAGTCTTAGTAATTGCCGGGGCAGCCAGCACACACATTCAGGATAATCCCCTGGGCATTGCATACAACCTGGCAGTTGATGGAGTGTACCGCTTGAGATTGAGGTAGATTCTACCCTCTTCACTGAGTGGTGCCTTGATGTGTACATGAGTGCAGTCTATGCCACCTAGTATTTCAGGGTAGTGTGCTATATGGTAGAAGTGTTACATATTGCTGGCCCTTACCTCAGCAGTGAGGGTAAAAGATATGTGCTCACTGGCATGTGGTGGCATGACATCCAGGAACTGGTGGAGTACCCTGGATGCAGATGCCTGTGAGAGCCTCATCATGTCCCCACTTGGTCTTTGGAAAGTACCTGTAGCTAATATCCAAAGGGCTACACATACCTTTGTTTCCACTGGGATGGGTTCCCCTCTTTTGGTTCTGGGTCCGAGTTGAGGACTCAAAGCTCGGTGAGTTCTTGTAGTATGTCCCTGTCCACCCTGTATCACTCTACAATCTCCAGCTCATGTAGCTCCTGGTAGGTTACCTGGGCCTGAACACTCTTCTCCTTCTCTGGCTAGGCCTATTGTCAGCATCAGCATCAGCACTGATCTCAGCCTCAAGCACATACAGATGTAGCAGAGCTGCATCAGCCCCCAGCATTATCTCAGTTAAAATTCCCAAGTCTGTACTGCAATGGTCCAGAGTATTGTGGGAAAATCAGAATGTAGGGTTTATGTATACTTTATACAGCTCTACTGTAGGTGCAGAATGTGTGATTGGCAAACTATGATGTATTCCACCTGCCTACAATATAATTAAGCATATTTTGAGTGCCAGCATTATTGAATATTCTTTGCCAGGGAGACACATTTATGTTGACCTTTATGCAGATTGTAGAATGCCCAATGTTGTCTACCTTGATAAGTGCCAAACATGATTTTGTTTTTACATCAGTAAGACCAACCAATGCCTCAAAGCAGGATACTTCAGCATCTAAGTGGCATTCACAATGGGTGTACTACTAATTCATTGTTTAAACATACCAGAGAGCTGGAACTGAGCATAAGTTCAAGTTTACAGTCCTGGAGAGGCTATCTGACAACATTAGAGGAGGCAATCTCTCTAACATGGCAGAGATTGCTGAACTGAAATGGATTATTTCATTTAAAGTGGATGCTCTCCCTGGATTGAATGATGTTGCTTCTTTAAAACCAGTTTTGAAAGCCCGTGGGCTGAAACATTAGATGCTTTGTTGTTATGCTTGATATGAGAGCAGTTAATAGTCATGACAGATGCATTACTAGAGGTGATACCACTGTTTTTTTGTTGTATTATGGAGCTTTTATGGTGAGGGGTTTGTATGATTGATTTTGCATTTATGGTCTAATATAGTAGGTAGAATTTACAAGGAGTGCAAATATTTATTTTAGGATATGTGTTGTGTGACATCGTATTATGTGCATACTGATTTTTGTCCGTATTAGTATCACGTTTCTCACATTTGTTCTTCAGTATTTTGTAAGGGGTCTAAGCAGTACCCCCTATTTTAATACATTTTTTTATTGGTACCCCCTGATAACTCCAACCTATTTGAATAGAGTTATGTTAAGCCTAGACATAATATTAGATGGTTGTGGAGCATCTTCGTTGGCTTTGATGAGTTTGCATTTATTTATGAAGCTTTGTTTGATTCTATGAGAGTGATCGGGTAGACTAATAATATAAAGCTTGCTGGATGAATTGAATTTTGATTTGTAGGCTGCTATGATACTTTTCATTAGTAACTCTCAATGGTTTAGATGTACCTGTGTAGGGTTACATCATGCATGTTCCAGATAGGCTATGTAGTTTTCATTAATTAAATGTTAAGTGTTTTTTGGTTTGAATGGAGTGATCTGGTAGACCGTTAATGTAAAACCTACTGGATGAATTGAATTTGGACTCGCAGGTTGCTGAAATGTTTTTCGTTGGGATTTCTAGATAAATTGGACCTATCCATGTAGAGCTATGTTAGGCCCATAAATAATATTGGATAGTCATGTATGACTTGGTCCAGCTATGTTTTTTATGTTAATTATTCATGAAGTGTTTTTTAGTTTGTTTATGGTGATTTGGTAGACCAATAACGTGAAGTCTATTGGATGTATTGATTTCTGATTTGTAGGCAGTTGTGATCATTTGATTGGTGTTTTGGCGAGTGAATGTTTTACATATTTTAATTTAGAAAATAACGAAAGAAATGGCAGAAGTGGACACCACCAATGAAACACCTTGAATGACCACAAAAAAATAGCGTATAAAAAATTTAATATCCGCTTTCGTCACACAAACTTCATCAGAAAACAGCAAATGTAAACACAAGGCAGTTTAAATACATAAACCAATCAGTACCTAAATCAATCAATTACAAAATTAATTAATTAAAACACTAAAATTTAAAGGCAAAAAACAAAAATCTACAAATACTTGATAAAACCAACAGTATTTATGTGTTAAAAAAACATTCCATATCAGTGTGTTTAGAAATGGTCAGTTTACGATGTTTCAAAAAACACTTCGGGTTAATGGCTTCATTTAATCCTGGTGGTAAATCGGATTGTAATCTGACCTGCCATAAAGTTTCCCGTTGTTCTACATAGTTTCTGAAGTCCCCAGCTCTCCTGTCATGTTTGCAAATTTCTAAAATAGTGAACATAAATTTCTTAAAACTCAAACATGATGTAGAATGTTTGTATAAAGCATTATTAGGGTTTTTGATTTTAATAGCATATAGGTGCTCTTTAATGCATTTCCCTAAGCTCCTCGTGGTCATACCCACATAAAAAGCTGGGCACACAGAGCACATAGCAATTTATACAAGCCCACAACTAGTGCAATCAACATAACCAGGAACTTCTAGTATTTTATCAGATGTTATGACATTAATATAGGGACCCTCAGAAATAAAACGACAAACTTTACAATTGTTACATCGAAACATGCCTTTCTTCTTTCTTTCTATAATAGTGTCATCAATACAATGCCTTTCCAAAATCCTTTTTAAAGTGTTACTTTTACGAAACACAAACCTAGGTTTGGAACCAACAACTTGAATAATATCAGGATTTCCCTGAATTACCTTCCAATTTTCTTCTAAAATGGCCCTGATCTGATTACAATCAGAGCTCATCTCAAAAGAACAAAAATGGTCACAACTGACGTCATTATGAAGCTGAGTTAGAGCAGTACTACTCTTAGTGATCGACCTTTCAAGTATCGGGGGAAAATGAGTAGAACGTTTACCAAAAATTTCATTACCAATGTCTATTAAAAACTTCTCATCGTATCCTCATTGAATAAACAAAGTAACGATGAGGTGAAATTCGTGTATCACATCATTCTCCCTAGTGGTCATTCGGCTAGCCCTGATGAATTGTCCTCTAGGGACATTTCTTACTGTATATTTTGGGTGGCTACTAGAATTATGTAAATATCCATTGGTAAACGTCTTTTTTCTGTATATTCTACTTTGAAAACAGTTGTCTACATTGTCCCACCAAATATGAATGTCCAAAAAGTTAACAGATAATCCAACATCACCAAGTGTGAATTTAAGATAACCAGAAGTAGAATTAACTTCGTGCAAAAAATTATGCACAATATCTGGGCTCCCCTCACTAATGAAAATTAAATCATCAATGTACCTGCAGACAAAAATGATGTTAAACTTTTGCTTCAAAATAGGAATGAATTCTGCCTCCCACCATGCCATAACCAAATCTGCATAAGCTGGAGCTGCTGGAGATCCCATAGCAACACCACGTCTTTGCCTATAGTACCTGTTGTTAAACAGAAAAAAGTTGTTTTCCAGAATAATATCCAAAAACCTACAGGTCAAAGAAATGAGAGAATTATTGAAAAGTTTTTCTTTCACCAAAAAACTGCGTACAGCATCAACTCCCTCATCATGGGGAATACACGTGTATAATGAATTAACATCTAGTGTAAAAATGATATGTTTAGAGGAATCAAAAATCCGCTCTTCGTGGAAAATCCTCATTTTTTTCTAAAAATGCCAGGAATCCCTAACAAATGATGACTGACTTTTAAGTAAAGGTCCTAATAAGGCATCAATAACTAAAGAAATCCCTTCCGTGATTGAATGAGGAGAAGAAACTATAGGACGTAATGGAGGATTTAAAATGTCCTTATGGGTTTTGGGGATTCCGAAGATGACACCTATTTTTGGATGTTCGACTACACAAAAATTGTATAAATTAAAATTAATCTCACCAGACATCAATGCATCATATAAATGTGAATGAACTTCACGAAAACATTTTAAAATGTCATAAAGAGCAATGGGTTCATACTCACAGGTGTTCCCTAAAATTTCTTGCATGTTGCAATTGTAACGTTCATGATCCATAACAACTACATTTGAACCCTTATCGCTCTTCATGAACCTAAATGACGTAGTCAGCTCTCTTAAATGTTTTAAAGCCATTCTTTCTTGACGGCTTAGGTTATCACAAAAAAAGTTCTTGTTTTTAAAAAATTGGTTAACATCCTTAATACATAACTCTTCATAAGCTTTGATAGTATAATGCAAATTAGGTACATAACAAGAGGGCTTGTTTATCACATTAATATTATCAGGTAAATCATGCATTAAATAAGACAGATTTAATTTTCTGGTAAATTTCTTAATGTCAATAATTGTCTTGCCATAATCAGCTTTCCGACTAGGGATAAAGTTGAGCCCGTATTTCAGAACAGTTAATTCTGTAGTAGTGAATGAATGCTCAGTCAAGTTAATGACACCAAAACTGTCCGAATAATCAGTTAAGCCTCATCCCCCGACGAACTTGACCCCAAAAAAGTCCTGCTTCTAGTAAGCACAGTACTTTTACAGGTGTTGTTCGAACAGTTCTTCTTCAAAGGAACGTCAGTAGAAACAGACACAAACCTGTCTTTATTAACTTTGCTAGTGCCCGTACAGTCCACAGGATTGTCAGCATTGTTGTCAGCTTGTTTATTGGTTATAAAATTGCTGTCCTGAACTTTGTCGGGTAAAACACCAGTAACAGAAGAAGAAGAAGGCACAATAGGTGGAAAAGTCAAATCATAATCGTTTTTACTGCTCTTAAATGTCGTGGTGGCACTGTCCAAATTGTCGGAAAAAGACTTAAAAGAAGCAGCAACAGGACGACTGGATTTATTTACAAAATTAGGTCTTAGCGGCTGGTTGACAGAGTTACGATAATTGGGTGCAAAATTACTGTAAGCAGTCTTGTTATCATAAGCGGTGATATCCCTGTCCAACTTTGACCGCTTTCTATTGGTAACCTCATTAACATGAAGTTCCAGTTCGTTTGTTAAGAAAACAAAAAATGAATCAAACTGGTCGGTAGAAAGCCGGTTTTTAATAAAACCCTCAGTCTCGTTGATGTCTTTCATTAACAAAGACATCTTTTGAGTGTTATTGTCAATTAGCAACTTCAAAAATTGAATGCCAGCTTAGTTAAAAAAGGTAATAAGTGAGTTAAACATCGGATGGCCTAAATTGATACCATTAGGACATTTGAAAAAGCGTAGCCCTTTAGGTACCACACCTAATTCAATACATTTTAAAAAATATCATCTGGTAGACCGTTAATGTAAAACATACTGGATGAATTGAATTTGGACTCGCAGGTTGCTGAAATGTTTTTCATTGGGATTTCTAGATAAATTGGACCTATCCATGTAGAGCTATGTTAGGCCCATAAATAATATTGGATAGTCGTGTATGACTTGGTCCAGCTATGTTTTTCATGTTAATTATTCATGAAGTGTTTTTTAGTTTGTTTATGGTGATTTGGTAGACCAATAACGTGAAGTCTATTGGATGTATTGATTTCTGATTTGTAGGCAGTTGTGATCATTTGATTGGTGTTTTGGCGAGTGAATGTTTTACATATTTTATTTTAGAGTATATAATTGGATATTAGGTGTTATTTAAAGTTTTTAAATTTGTCCATGTAGTTTATGTTAAGGGTCTGAAGAAGTGGTCTCAACCTCGAAAGTACTCACCTTGCTTAAGCAAATAAAGTTTTTAATTTATAGCCATGGAGGTCATGCTAAGGTTCATATTTATTTTATAATATATTTAACTTCATTTAATGGCCCTATTTCAGTGCGTGACACCACACATCGGAATTTTTTCGCATACAGTACAGACACTGACATGGGGTATGAACAGATGCCTTTCCGCATGTTGGATCACTCTACCTGGCCATTTGCATGCCACAGAAGTTTCCTTGTTTGCACGTGGGTATGCGTCCCTAAGCAATGCTTACTGAATCTAAAAATGTTTGTGTCTATGTAAGGATTGTGGAGCGATGCCTACACAAAAAAATAAATTACATAGGCTTTATTAAATTCTCCCATACATCTATACTCTGTGCAATCTTTCTGAGTGAACAGACAGCAGAAAATGTGGTAGGGATGTTCTTGAATACAGATCATGGACACTTAGTATAGGCATTCATGAGTCCGGCCCAATTTTTTTTTTGTTTATTTATATTGTTTAGGTGAGAATAATTTGATTGTTAGGAGGCAAGACAGATGTGGAAATCAGAAATATTTGAAGTTAGTGGCAGGTCAGGGAAGAAAGTTGTGAATTTTTGTTTGCAAATAATCAGGAGGAAGAGAAGTGTAAGAGAGGTTTAATGGAGATGGAAGAGTATTCATGAAGAGAAGAGATGAGAGAAAGAGATATTGTATTAATGGTGCAGGTGGTAGGTTGTGGTGAAACATGTGATAGTATAGCCGAATTTGATAGTTTATATTGGAAGGAATATTAAGGAGGTAGTGGTGAAATGTGAAGTACAGTGTAGGGTATATTGGGTAAGAAAAGAGGAAAAAGTTATAGTGAGGAGGGTTTGATGGCAAGTGGAGAGGACGAGTCTGAGTATGGTGGGAGAGAAAAGGGGTTTGGGCATTTGTGTGTATGGTTACGGAAAAGGGGGCGATTCAAAGACTGCACTGATGTATATGAGATTAACCAGAAATATAACAAGAGCATAGTGAGTTATCATTTAGATGTTGTTTTAAAGTTGCTTTAAAAATGTTTTTCTTGTCTATGAGTTTTAGGTGAAGTGGCATGGAGATCCAGAGAATGGAGTCATGGTGGGAGTACAGGGATTCACTGGCAGGGTTGTTAGATTTGGTTATAACCAGAAGAGATTTATTATTGCACCGTAAAGCTCTAGTAATTGGGTAAAGCAGAAGTAGATTTCTAAGGGCTGGACATTTGTCTGGGTTCTGCATTAAGTTAATTATTAATTGCCTTTGGTTTCTTATTGGAGGTTTGAGGGGAAATAATTGTATTTAAACAGGGTGTGTGTGTTGTTTTAGCCATCTGATGAAGTTGACGAAAACGGATATTGTGGGTGTTATGCATTTATGTACATTTTTTTTATTAAACGGAGTTTCTACAACAGAGTGTGCTTCCAGCTTGGTTTGTGGTGACAACAGTGGTTTCTGGTTTATTTTACACCATCGATCCGTCTTTTGGTTACTAGTTTTGTTTTTCGGATCTTACCTTGTTGGATATGGCATCAGAATCAAGCCAGAAAGGATTTGAAACAGGGGAGCTTCGGAAGCTCATAGGACAATTGACGCAGCTGGTGGGATTACTGACTCCCGTGAGCCAATCCATGGCAACGCTGCTGTCGTCAATATCGGGACTGCACAACCAGGAAGTGGCTAACACACACCAGGCTCGTGGAAGGAATGTCGCTGGTGTTTCTCAACGTGAGGGAGAGCGTGGAAGCAATGTCGCTGGTGTTTCTCAGCGTGAGGGAGAGCATTCAGTAGCAGACAACGGAGGTCTGGACAGCTTAGATGGTTTTCCACGCACTACCTTTGTAAACGACCGAGAGGATTCACCTCCAGAGGGTACTAGAGCAAGGAACAACTGACTGGACCCAGGGATTGAGCAGTTTCATGGAACTGTTCCTACAGGTACTGTCAAACATTTCAGTGACATTTTAAACATTCAATTTGAATTTGGAAGGAAACTTTCAAATTCTGTCAGCAATAGAAGTTTTTCCAACATGTTAAATCACTTGGACTACTATTTACACAAATACAAGATGTTGGAAATGGACAATGGTTATTTGAAGTATTATTTAGATTTAAAAATTGTGCCTAAAGGTCTTAGGGTCTGCAAGTACCCCAACAATGTGGTTGAGGGTACTGACTTTCCTTCTAATTTACTAAAAGTTTTTGATCAGTGTGGCTTTGATATTATGAGAGCTATTATAAAAAACAACGTGGGGGAAATTGAGAAACTACATGAGAAGATAGAAAGGGTGAACAAGGGTATTACTAGTGTTCTGCTGTTTAAAGTGGAGGATGAAAAAATTAAGTACCAGAAACTTCTTAGAAATATTGAATCCAAATGTATTGAAGTGCAGAACAGGAAAGTGGGGAAAATTGAGAGGGACACTAAAGAATACAAAAACAAAACACAGTACCCCAGACCCAAAAGTTGGGCTAATCAGAGAAAGTCTCGTTGGGGTAGAGAACATTATGATGTTGTTGTAAATGATGAAATATTTGTATCTGAAAATGAACAGGAATGTCTTGAATTCCCTCCACTCAGGAGATCTGAAAGACTGATGGATAAAGAACCTGTAGTGTATAATGCAAAAAACTACAGGGGCAGGGGATGGGGTTATCAGGAAAGGAGGAAAAAGAGATGGAATTAACTGAGGTTATTACCCAGGATGGTAACAAATGGTCTTACAAAGACTTTAACATTTTTAATTATGCTGACATTGTGATTGATAAGACATTGTTTGATTTATTTTCTAAGGGGTTTGGGTTTATACCTAGACAGAGAACAAATATGTTCAAATTATTAGTGGATGTGAAAATTTTTAAGGAAGAAAAATTTGGAAATATTTTTTAATGGAAAAGGAACTACTTTTAACCAATATAGTTTGGCTCGTACTAGTACTTTCAGCCCACCTTTACATCCTCAGTTGAGGAATTTTGAGTTAAAGGTAGAAAAAGATCTAAGGTGTAGTTTGAAACACAATTTTGTGTACCCAAATTTGACTATGAAAGAAAATTAGGTCTTACAAGACCTTAGTAACAACGGTAACCTAAGGGTAATGAAACCTGATAAAGGTGGGGGGGGGTTGTCCTTATGGAACACATTAATTATGAAGGCAAAATGATGGGACTGTTGAATGATACTAACAAATATTCTAGAATTTCCTTGAATGAAATTAATATAGCATACAGGAAAATTCAGGTTGCCTTAAATGATTTACTTATGGAAGGACTTATTGACATTAAAACCTACCACTATCTAAATGTTGAGAAACCTAAGGTTCCTTCTATTTTTGGGATTCCTAAGGTACATAAGGACATCAATGACCCTCCTTTACGTGCTATTGTGTCTGCAAATGGGTCAATTACAGCACCTTTAGCAAAATTTGTTGATGTGAAGGTGAAAGGGTTAGTCTTGAACAATGTTAACAATTTCAAAGATTCCTGGGATTTTTTGAAAAAATTGAAACCCAATTTGTATGATGATGAACTGGCCTTTGGGACATTAGATGTAATTGACCTGTTTACCAGTATATCACACGAAGTAGGTTTGGAGTGGTTTGAGGAGATGTTGACAGGATGCAAGGAAATTTCCCAAAATGAATTTAGGACCATTTTGGTACTAATGGAGATGGTGCTAAAAAACAACTTTATCTTTTTTCAAGGTAAATATTTTAAACAAGAAAAAGGAGTGGCCATGGGGGCACATTGTGCCCCTACTTATGCTAATATAGTTATGACCTATTGGGAGAATGAATATTTATTAAAGTCCCCTTTTAAATGTTATTGGACATTATATGGAAGGTTTTTAGATGACCTTTGTTTTTTATGGAAAGGGAATTCAAACAACTTTGATGAATTTGTGGAATACCTCAAAGGTACAACTGAATTTTTTGATTTTACTTACCAATTTAATGAACATGAGTTAACCTATTTAGATGTTAATATAGAGAAGAAAAATGGAAATTTTGTTTCTAGGATTCACAGAAAGGAAACCTTCTCAAACTCTTACTTGCATTTCACCAGTGCCCACCCATTACATCAGAAGAAGGAGGTAATGAAAGGGCAACTAGTTAGACTGTGTAGGATGACCTCAGAAGATGAAACCTTTACAAGGGAGGTGTTGAAACAGAAAGAGTTATTTTTAAATAGAGGTTACCCTGGTGAGTTGTTTGACAAAATTTCGAAAGAAGTATGGGATGAAAGGAAGAGTAGATTTGCCCCTATTTTGGGGAAAATTTCCCCTGAAAAAGGCAAGGACGACAAACCGAGGACTGGGGTAAGTAAAAAGTTCAATTCAGGGTTTGTCACCACCTATGATGGACAGTCTACTGTTGTGAGAAGGATAATAGACACGGAATGGGACAATTTTTCTAAGGTCTCGGATTTGAAATACATATTTGATGAACCTTTAACATATACCTACCTTAAGGGGAGTACCATAAAGAACGTTTTAGAAAGGGGCTCTAACAGGTTTAAGGAAGGTAGGTCAACTAGGGTTAAGAAAGGATTGTACAAATGTGGGAGGTGTAATTACTGTGCTTACCTTAAAACAGGAGATTCCTTTTACTTGGAAGCTAGGAGAAAGAAATTACTGTTACATACCTACGTTAATTGCGACTCCAAGGGGATTATATATTTAGTTACCTGTAATGAATGTGAATCCTTTTATGTAGGTAAATCTGAGAGAAAACTAAAACAAAGAATTTATGAACACCTGTATGATGTTAGAAATAAATGTGACAACAATGCATTGTACAAACATAGTTTGATATGTAAAACAAAAGGGTTTCAGTTTTTTGTACTTGAGGTGGTTCCCTTGGACCCGAGGGGAGGCATGTGGGAGACCCTGGTGGAGTGCAGAGAATTGTACTGGCAGCTAATCTTGGAAACTAATAGACCTTCGGGTCTAAATGATATGATATCTTTAGCACCAGTACTAAAACTTAGATCTGCCAAACTTTAAAAGTCCTTTAACCTTGTGTGTTGTTTATTTAATTTTTACACATACACACTTTTGACACGAGGGAGTCCTAAGTCTTTTTAACCGTTAATAGTTTACATTTTTTGTTATATATTTTTTGTTATAAACTATGGTTTTAATATGTGATTTGCACAATATTTAGGGGAAATGCAATGTTTTAATGTAACTATGTATTTCAGTAGCTTATTACATATATTTATTTTTAAAAGAGCACTAGTTAATTATTAATTGCCTTTGGTTTCTTATTGGAGGTTTGAGGGGACATAATTGTATTTAAACAGGTTGTGTGTGTTGTTTTAGCCATCTGATGAAGTTGATGACGAAAATGGATATTGTGGGTGTTATACATTTATGTACATTGTTTTTTTATTAAACGGAGTTTCTACAACAGAGTGTGCTTCCAACTTGGTTTATGGTGACACAACAGTGGTTACTGGTTTCTTTTACACCATCGATCCGTCTTTTGGTTACTAGTTCTGCATTAAGTTGTGGGTTGTTGCAAGTTGAGAGGAGGGCAGATATAGTGAGAGTTCCAGCCAGTTTAGGTGTTTTATTGCTTTACAGTGATGTGTTGACTAGTTGTTATTGACTGTGAATTTTGCTATTTTGTAATAACGAGTCCAGTTTTGCTCTAAGAGTGATGTTTAGATTTGTAAAAATAGGTGCTATATACAAGACAAAGGGTAGTGGGTAGGTCTGAGCTATTGATTTTCTTGTTTTGTCTGTGAGGAAGTTTTGGGCCTTGGAGAGAGGGCCTGCCTTCTATCTCATATTTGAGGTTGTCATCGCGTAAGACACCTCGGATTTTGGTTTGAAACACGGTTTCAATTTTTGTATTTTTTCATGAAAAAATACGGAAAGTTTGTTTTCTGTTCCAAGTATTGTTTGAGCATGAAGAGCATCAGTTTGTTCTTATTAGCATTTAGAAGTAGTTTTGAGTTTGTTAGCCAGGATTCTGTAGAAAGCCTGCCAGGTGGTGATATGCAGGTCTTCTAGAGAAAATGCTGAGCAAATGAATGTAGCATCATCTGCATATTCGACAAAGGTAGCGTCTTTGGAGGCATTCTGAAATTTATTAATTAAGATGTTATAAAGGAGCGGGCCTAGAATTGGTCCTTGAGGTCTCCAACTGTAACTGGAAGGAAAGGTGAGTACTACTGTTGTTATTTTACTGCTTGTTATCCATTTGTAAAGTAACTGAGAAACCAAGTAAGGCATGTGTTATTCAGACTGAGGGAGGAAAGTTCACAGAGTAGTTTTTAGTGAGATACTGTACGAAAGTCTTTGGACAGATACAGGAACAGAGTTGATACTAAACCACCATTGTTTCTATGATGATTGAAGACACTGGTAAAACTAAGGAGGGCTGTTGTGCTAGTATGGCTGGGATGGAAGAGCTGTGTTGAGTGTTGGACAGTAAGGTGTACTTGTTAAAGTACTGGACAAGTTGGTATTGAACACGTTTTTGACAGGGGTGAGAGCATGGCAACTTGCCTGTAGTTAGTCAGCTATGTAGAGTTGCCTCCTTTATGGAGAGGTATAATGAAAGATTTTTTCCAGATGTTTGGGACATACTTTTCTGTTAAGGATCAATTAATAAGGATGGGTTAAGGCTATATTAATAAGGATGAATGCAGGATATACTATGATTTCAGCTGTGATTTTCAGGTATTCTGTAGAGATGTTGTCAGCAGCTGTTATAACTCATTTAAGGTATTGCAAATACTTTTAATTACTGCAATGAGAACAGAGTTGAGACTGAACTGGGGGTGTATTTTTGTAGGCTGTTAGGATGGAGAGTGGTAATGCATTTTGATTTATGAGGAAGAGAATAGAGCTCATAAAGTGGGAAATAAATTGTGTAGTGATATTGTCTGTAAGGTTAATGTTAGAGGGATGTGGGGTGTTGGTTTGACCAGTTTGGGGCTGTTTCTGAATGTAAGACTAGAACTGTTTGGGATTGTTTTGGTTGGTGATCTGGAGTTTAGAAAAATAAATTTTCTTGTCATTATTAATCTGATATTTTGTAAAGTTTTTCAGGTGTCTAAAGGTTTGAAGGGTACTCTGGCTCTTGTTGTTGGACCATCATTTGATAGTGTGATCTCACTGACTAAGTAGTGGTCTGGCTGATGTTGTTACCCATGGAGCTTGATTTGTTCTGACCCTCTTATTTCTAAAAAGTGTATGTTCATTTAGGACATTTGAGAAAAACTAGGTTGAAATAGGATGCTGCTTTGTCTTTGTTAGTTTTAAGTATGTTCCAGTTGGGTCTACTTGAGATTACTGAAATCTGAGTAGACCGACAATCAGAACACCAAGATGAAAAGCAGGAAGTTTCACATTAGCGGAACTTCACATTACCGAACTACGAAATGCCCGACACTCCAAGCTGAGCATTGTAGTGCAATTTTGGAGTTGGTATCTGTAAGTAGCAGGGGGTCTGGGGGTGCCTCCCAAAGCTGCAGGGGCATACCCCCCATACCCCCATCAACTGGAAAGGTTGCTGTCATTCTGCAACACACTGACTACAATATTTCTTTTGGAATGTGTCTGTTTGGAGTGTCGGGCATTCGTAGTTCGGTAATGTGAAGTTTCGCTAATGTGGAACTTCGTGATTCTCGTCTCAGTCTTCTGATTGTCGGTCTACTGAGAGTTTGGTAATCTCAAGTAGACCCGTTCCAGTTATATTGCTCTAGGTTTAAGTTGAAGCTGTCTGGGTTAAATTTGCTTAGGTTATAGACCTGCTTATATGTTACATGTTTGAAGGTAGTATTTTGCAGTCTGATTGCATAAATTGGTAGATGGCCACTAATAACATCTGATAGGGTTCTATTGAGCTTATGAATGTCAGTCTGTTTGCAAGTTGCCAGTCTAATGTGGATTCGTTATATTATGGACTCTAGTGGTGACATCTGCTAGTTGTGTGAAACCACATAGATTTGTTTGTCTCTTTTCAGTCTAGGTTAACATCTCCCATAATAATTGTCTCATGGCTGATGTTATTGTTTAGCCATTTTCAGAGTTTCTTCCACAGTGGATGTATTGTTGCCTGACTGGATATATACAGTAGTAATGCATATGTTTTTTATGTTGTTAATCATTATTTATTTATTTATTTACAGTTTGATTACCGGGGAAGTCCACTGGGCTGAATTGACCCATTTTCAGTGGAGGCCCAAGGAGAAAAGCTCCAAGATGCATTACACAATTTAGTTACAACTGATAGTTAATATTAAAGATAATATTATGTAGAATAGTTACTCATGAATGCATTCAATATCATGCATAGTTAACAAATTCATTAAGCTTGAAGGTAGGGATCATACAGTTTCATCTGAGGAAAACAGATATGTGTTAGGTGTGGAAACAGTTTACATACTAACCTTTTAAGAAAATGTAAATACGCTTTACATACACACAACAGCAGAATGCTATTTACAATATTTACAAGGGTGGGCTGTGTGAGGGTAGCTGTAGGAGTTGTTGAGAGCTTAGAGAGAAGCTATAAAAATTATTGAGAGCTTAGATAGGCTCATAGGAAGATAACTATGAGAGTTATAGAGCTTGGGAACCTGAGCGAGAACCCCCTTTGATTAGGTTGGGTAAAGGCAGGTACATTTCCATCTAGTGAACAGGTGTTTGAATAGTTGGGTTTGGAAGTTTTCTGAGTTTGGTATGGTTCTTAGTGTGGAGGGAAGGGAATTCCATTTTTTGCCTAGTGAGAAAGATAGGAGAAGTTAGTCAGCAGGACGTTTAGGTTTATAGATAGTAATTAAGTTCTGATTTTCAGATCTGAGAGCTCTGTTGGGTGTATAAGGGGGAAGGATGTTAGTTAGAGTGGGACATTTTGTTGGGTGAAATATGAGTCTATATGAAGAGTGAGTTGGAGATAGTCTAGGTAGTTTACGAGTTCAAGCCAATTCAGGGATTGTAGGGTTAGGCAATGATGGGTGGTATTTTTACATTTAGAAGCAAATTTAGAGATTTTGTTGTAGCAGTTTTCTAGTTTAGAGGTGATAGAGGAGGACAGGTTGGTTAGGAGAGGGGCTCCATATAATAAGGAAGGAAGAAGATAAGTCAAGGCAGAGTTTTTCTGGTAGAGTGGGAGAGAAAGCAATTATTCCTATACAGCATACCTAGCTTTTGGTGGGTTTTCTTAGTATGTCGTTGAATATGAATATCAAACTTGAGGTGTTCATCTACAGTAATGCCAAGTAGTTTGGCAGAGGGGACCACTTATATAGGTGAATTGGTTTGACTATAGACTTTGAAGTTGTTTTTATCGTAGGATAGAGTCTTTGTGGGAGGGAATAGTAGAATCTTTGATTTATTTGCATTGAGAGAGAGGTTGTTTTGGCGTATCCAATTTTCAGTTGTTGAGAGGGCAGTTTGGGTTTTAGTCAGCAGTTCAGAGATGTTTGAGGCAGAGCAGACTAAGGTTGAATCGTCTGCATATTGAATGATTTTAGCATCAGGAATAGCAGTGTGAAAGTTATTGATGAAGATGTTAAAAAGCATTGGCACAAGGATGGATCCCTGTGGTACACCAGTTGAGGTACGTAGGAAGGAAAAGATGGAATTCTTCCATTTGACTGCCTGAGATCTGTCTGATAGGTAACTGAAGAACCAGGATAAAGCATTATGTGAGAGATTAAGGTTTGAGAGATGACAGTGAAGGTGCTTGTGGGAAACAGTATCAAAGGCTTTAGACAGATCGAGTATGATAGTAGAAACTAAGTGTCCTGAATCTCGGGCTTGATTGACAGTTTCTAGGAAAGAGAGTAGAGCGGTTATTGTGCTATGGCCTGGACAGAAACCATGCTGGGTAGGAGTGAGAAGATTGTTTTGGGTCAGGAAAGGCATAAGTTGGAGGTGGATGCATTTTTCTAGGATTTTGGAGATTGGTGAGAGCAAAGCAATGGGGCGAAAGTTTGAGATGCTGGTATTTGTGCCTACTTTATGAAGAGGAAGAATATAAGCTGAGCACCAGAGTTTGGGGACGTATGATTCTTTTATGGATCAGTTAATAATGATGCTGATTGGGAGAGCAATGCCATTAGCAGCACATTTTAGGAAGGAAGAGGGAATATTGTCGGGAGCGTTAGAGCAAGGTTTAAGTTTGGACAAAAGGTTTTTATAAAGTTAGTGGGTTAGATGGGTTTGAGATCAAACAGATGAGGTGAGTTAGAAGGGGGAGAGTGTAGAGCAGTTGGGTTATTATTGGGAAATGTCTTGGTGAGGGTAGTAATAGTCTCTATGAAAAATTTGTTAAATTCAGAGCCTAGTTCGAGGTCAGATTTACTTGGGTCAGGACAGGGATTATTCTTGGAACCTGGATTGAGGAGTGAGTCTATTGAGTTCCAGAATTTTTGGGGGGTTTTATTTTTATTGGACTGAAGTTTGATATAGTAGGATTTTTTTGTCTTTGGTGATTAGTCGTTTTGCACAGTTGCGGAGCTGTTTATATTGGAGCAAGGTATTGGCCAGTTTATCATTTTTGTAAAGCTTCCATAGTTTGTCTCTGTGGTGCATAATCTGTTTTGTCTCTTTGGATAGCCAAGGAGCAGTTTTAGTTTTTATCCTTTTGTTTCTTAGTGGGGCTAGTGAGTTTAAAGTATCAAGGAAGACAGAGTTGAAGTATTCTATAGCCTTGTCAAGAGGAAGGATGTTTAGAAGTTGCCAGTTCATTTGTTTGAAAGTTTTGAGAAAGTAATTGGGTTGAAGCTACTGAGGTTACGAGTTTGAATGTATTGATGCTGGTGTGGGGAGGAACTAGTTGAGCGATGCAAAAAGGCTGGGAGATGGTCACTAAAGGTATCAGGAATTGTGCCAGAATTAGTTATTCTTTTTGGATCTGAGACTAGGATCCACTCTATAGTGGATCCGGGAGGATGTATTTTGTTAGGTCGAGTGATGGAGAGGATTATTTGAGTGAAGTTATAGAGGTTAATGGATAGGGAGGGAGAGGGGCAATTGATTTTATTCCAGTCAATATTCACATCACCAAGGATATAAGTTTCATAGTTAATTTCAGTAGAGGCCCATAGGAGAATATTTTCGAGTGCAGAGATATTGTTACCAGGTGAGATATATAGGGCAATGATATATATATATTTTTATGTTTATTTAGTTTTAGAATTCCAGCAGTTAGTTCAGTGTTCTGGAATTAAGGAATTGGAATTTGGAGGGGAATTAAGGTAAGAAGGTTGGAGTAGACCAGGGCAGTGCCTCCACCTTTTTTATTTAGTCGGTCATTTCTGAGACAATGAAATCCTGGGGTAGAATCTCAGAGTTGGAGATAAAGGGCTTGAGCCAGGTTTCGGAGATGGCTAAGATATCTGGTTGGTTATGGCTTAACCAAGCTTGAAATTGGTGTACTTTGTTGTTTAGACTTTGTGCATTAATTGTAAAAATCTTTAGGGTGTTGAGATAGGAGGAAGAGGGTAAGGGATGAGTGTTGTTAATAAAGGATGTAGGACCAGGGTTAGGATGGATATCACCAGCTTGGACTAGGTTGTTGAAGGAGATATCCTTTAGCCATATTGGTCTGCCAGGCATGAATTTTGGTAGATTGTAGATTGGAGCAGGTGACAGTGTCTTGACTTTAGAGGAGAAGAGTTTAGGGTGAAACAGCTGCAGAGGTTTGGGCTGAATGAGAGAAGAGGAGATAGAGTGGAAATGGGAGTAAGAGTGAGGGAGAAGGTGGGTTTGTATGGTAGTTGTCTTTGTAGGTGGTATTGGACAAGCATAGGTGGAATATGAGGTAGCATAGTATAAGGGAAGTAGGAACAGAAAGAGGAGGCTGGGGGACTGTAGGGTGTGATAACTTGAGGAGAGCATGTTGGAGCAAAGAGAGTGGTATGAGTGGTTAGGAAAATAGAGAAGGCTATGAAGAAGAAAGGGTTTAAAAAGTGATGGAGGTATTCTAGAGATTTAAGGAAAGAGGAGGGGACTATAATTATTGGGTGGAGTACAGATTACAGAGTTTAAGAAGGATGGCTATAGGTGGGAGGAGTAATGAGGGGGGAGCTGGTATTGGGTAATTAGGCTGAGAGGGTGTGGTAAGATAGGAATAAAGCTAGGAGTACTGGGGGCGGGTGAGAATTGGGGGCAGGGAAGAACACTAGAGGTGAGTATGGCAGAAAAAGTAGCAGCAAAGAGCAGATGAAAGGCTGCAGTTGGAAGGTATGAGCTAAATATGTCCAGTGAGAAAATGAAGGCTGCCTTTACAGAGTGTGGTTCAGCAGGGGGGGAGAAGATATTCACAGTCTAAGGATATTAACTCACAACCATTTGTGAAAAAATAAAACTTGTTGGGATTATAAAGAATATCTAGGATTTATATTGGTAGATGCTGCCACCTAATGGTGGATGGAGATAGCAAACAGCAGGGATAGTTGGACCAGTCTTAGGTTTCAATATATTCTAGGGTAGTGATAACAGGAGGGGGAGAGGGCAAACAGTCTGTGGTAGGCTGCTAGAACATGCACACGGGAGGGCAGACTAACTCTATAGATAGTACATGAAGTCTACATTTAATTAGTGTTACGCAATATACATTTACACAGTCTTGTTGGGGGGGGTCTTCTCAGTAGTATTTTGCTAAGTACCAGGCAAGCTGGCCAATTCAGGGTGTCTTCAGGTGATGGCCTGAGGTATTCCTTTTGCGTTTAAAGCAGGAAGGGAGCACCCAGGATGGATTACTGTAGCAGAGAGGGAGACAACACTGAGTTAGTTAATATTGCAGATGTAGAGGGGAAAGGTAGCAGGTATTGGATGTTGAGAGAAGAAGGGAGGGTGTAACAAAGCACAGTAGTAGAGAGATGAGTCTGGAGCAAGTATGTAGAGGAAGATTAGGTTTAGGGGATTAACAATGTAAAGCAGCAGACATTATGCTATGAACAATACAAGTCAGGCAATATAGGCTCCATTACATAGAACAAAACATTAATTCAGCAGTTCAGCATGCTATCAGTGACCCTAGTCCATTTGAGAGGACAGGGTTATACAGTAGTAGAGCCAAATATAAGCAGCAGAAAGCAAGGGGTAAATGATAAAGTAATACTATAAAATCTCTAAACAGTCCAATATATAGTGCACAACAGAATAACACAGTAAACTACGATATGTTCATGCTGTGCAATAACTTGTGCTGAACAGTTTTCAAAACAGTTTTCAGAGCAATATAATAGCCGTGTGGTGCCCTTATAGAGACAAATGGAAAAGAAAAATAACTGCTAAGCCAGTAATTAAGCTAAAGGCTCTAGTAGGACCATTGATCCACCTTAAAAGAGAAATAAAGGCCTTCAACGATATACGTTCATTGGCGTCCTTTTAACAGGACATCTGGAGAGCAGACTAGGCCAGTAAAGTGCAACAGTCGAGCCCTGTATACTCAGACTAAAGTAAAGCAGCTGGTGACAGGATAAAAAGAGACCCACTCGTCCCAAAAAGCAGCTTACAGCTACTAAGCCAGTAATTAACCTAAGCAAAGGGCAAATGACACAGTACAAAGCAAGCAGTCAAACAGTACAGTATATAGGGCAAAACGGTCCACAAAACCATGTAAAAGCTGTGCAGAGCCCTTATAGTTACAAATGGAAAGTAAAATAGCTGCTAAACCTGATTTTAAGTGGAAGGCTTGAAGGGGGATTGTTATTCCACCTTAAGAGGCTATCCAGCATTCAGTGATGCACTTTGGCTGGCATCCTTTTAACAGGGCATCATTACACCAGGTTTCTGGTCATGACAAGCCAGCAGTATTCAATCAAGCCTCTTGTACCCATACTAAATTAATGCAGCATTAGTCAGTGTAGAAAAGAGCCCCACTCATCCCAAAATCAGCTTGCAGAGGTCAAAAACACATTTAGGTTACAGATAAATGAAGCCATTAGCACAAAGCCAACAATAACCTTACAACACAGTTACAAACATTGGATTGGAGTGATAACCATCAGTACAAGGCCATCTATAATCCTAAAACACAGTTACAAGTAAAAATGTGGAGTTTAGTACAATAGTTGCTTAGAGGCTTGCAAATGATAGACAGATATGCTGAAAAGAGCTACCGGGAGGTGAAAACAAGCAGCCTAAACCACAGGACCAGCACAGAGGAGCTGTGGATGCTCAGGACAGGATTTAAAAATGGCACCACAATCCTTGGGAGATATAAGTAAATTCCAGAAGGAAACTGGCTACGGGGGAGGGGATAGGTGGAGGGAAGGTGGTTGTACTAGAGGGGTAGGAGGTAGGATGGACTAAAGGGTGGAAAGTTGGTAGGAAGAAAAGTTACAGGAGGGGGGAGGGCTTAATACAGGTAAGTATGGCAGAAAAAGTATCAACAAAGAGCAGTTTAAAAGCTGTAGTTGGAAGGTATGAGCTAAATATTTCCAGCCAGAAAATGAAGGCTGCCTTTACAGAGGGTGGTTTAGCAGGGGGGAGAAGATATTTACAGTCTAAGGACATTAACTCACAACCAACTGTTTGTGAAAAAATAAAACTTGTTGGGATTATCAAGAATATCTAGGATTTATATTGGTAGAATGGGATAGCAAACAGCAGGGATAGTTGTACCAGTCTTAGGTTTAAATATATTCTAGGGTAGTGATAACAGGAGGGGGAGAGGGCAAACGGTCTGTGGTAGGCTGTTAGAAAATGCACACAGGAGGGCAAACTAACTCTATAGATAGTACATGAAGTCTACATTTAATTAGTGTTAAACAACATACATTTACAAAATCTTGGTGGGGGGGGGGGGTCTTCCCAGTAGTATTTTGCTAAGTACCAGGCAAGCTGGCCAATTCAGGGTGTCTTCAGGTGATGGCTGGAGGTATTCCTTTTACGTTTAAAGCAGGGAGGGAGCACCCGGGATGGATTAATTTACACAGTCATGTTGGGGGAGGTCTTCTCAGTAGTATTTTGTTAAGTACCAGGCAAGCTGGCCAATTCAGGGTGTCTTCAGGTGATGGTCAGAGGTATTCCTTTTACATTTAAAGCAAGGAGGGAGCACCCGGGATGGAATAATTTACACAATCTTGTTGAGGGGTCTTCTCAGTAGTATTTTGCTAAGTACCAGGCAAGCTGGCCAATTCAGGGTGTCTTCAGGTGATGGCCAGAGGTATTCCTTTTGCATTTAAAGCAGGGAGGGAGCACCTGGGATGGATTACGGGAGGCAAAAACAAGCAGCCTAAACTGCAGGACTAGCACAGAGGAGCTGTGGATGCTCAGGACAGGATTTAAAAATCATTAGCTGTGTTATTAGGATTTCTGTATTATGAAATTATGAAAGAGGGTGGGGAAGTAGGGTTATGTTGAGGGAGTTTTTGAAATATAACTGCTATTCCACCTCTAACACAACACTATTAATGTGTTCTTTGTGTGCTTCCCTTATCTCCCCTCTCCCCTTTTTCTGACTGTCCTATACTCCCCCTTTCTAAACCTATAAAAGCCAAAACAGAGTAGCCCTATAAGGAGATCTTCACATTAAAATTAAGACTGAAAAAATGTTTTGATAAGCTGCTAGCCCCTGCGCTGATCCTTAATCAGCATAAATTCCCATGGGGTGTGCAAGCCTACATGTATGTACATGTGAAGTATGTGAACAGTATTTGGGACATTTTTGAAGATATGTACATTCCTCTCTGATGAGTTTACATGGATCTCTGGCAGTTTATAAAAAAAACATATTGAGACCATATGGTCAACAATGCAGTTAAATGAAAAACTGACATAAATCCAGAAAACACACTCCAACAACACAAATAATATTTTTGCAGGAAGCGGCATCCTTCTACCCCTAAACCTCTTGGTAATTATTTATACCAACTGCAGGATTGCACAACAGTGGGGAAAAGGGCAGATTCCCTGATCCTTACTCTACCATGATTTCAGTTAGAACAGTTTGACGAAACAAATTGTCAACCATATGGTTTCAACCACATGGGTGTTGACAGTTTTGTCCTTCGAGCAATCGACATAGACCCATTTACATACATTCAACTATGCCAGATTGTACTGGGCTTTCCCTTGCAAGTCTGAGAACTTCTGAAACCAGCTCCACTCAAACACGATTTGCTTGGTGCTGCTTACATATTTTCTTTGTGCATTTGTGTAACGTGAGACTATGTGTACCATGTGATGCTCTGCTGTCATATAAGCAGAGTTTGTAATGCCTGAAAATCTGTAAATGGGTTTCTATGTTGCATCATCACAAATGCTTTAGACAGATTGTTCTTGCTTTGTTTTTTTTTTTGTTTGTTTTTTTGTGAAATTCTATTTATTGTGCTTATATTACAGGTCAGAGCATAAGGAGGAGAAGAGGGAAACAGAGTCAAAAGGGTTATCAATCCCACATTGGTAAAGAATAGTTCGAGCACATGCATGTTGAAATAATAAGACAGTAAAATTTTGCATTTCCATTTAAGGAATGAAGTATTTATGTAAGGGTGAAGGTAGGGTGATTCAGGCTGAAATAAGAAAATGTATTTATTATTATTATTTATTTCTCTTTGTTTACTGGGAAGTTCTGATTGGGGTTTATCCCATTTTCAGCACCCCAGAGAGAAAAGTTCCACGTATTAGGCAAGAACATTTAAAGCAAAAAATAAAATGGCATTTTTATAAAATACATTGAATTATAATGAAAACACAATTAAATTAATACATCTAGAATACACTATATAACATACAGAAGCCTATGAATTTAAGGAAATTCATTTTGTTTTAATGAGGTAGTTGGTTACAGAGAAATTATGTAGACAGTAGACATATTATGTAATGTGCTGTAATGAAACGGTAGCAGGGGGTTAAAATCAAAAAAACAAACAAAAAAAAAAACATGTTAAAGTGTTTAAGTATTAAAAGCCAGTTTGAGATGTTAATATTGTTCCAGAAAAAAAATATTGTAATGTCTGTTTCACAGAGATAATAAAATATGGCATGTAGCCAAAGCATATTCCTTTTTGGTAGGTGACTCAGTATTTTTAACATGACATAAATTCGTTTTCGTATGTTATCCACAAGTGCTTCAGTTTGGACTAAGGCTGATAGCAAAGTGCCAAAATATTCTCTGCTTCAGAGAGTAGTACACTTTTGTTTTTGGTGGATTTCAGTGAAGAAGGAGACATAGCTATTGAAAGGCCTGAATCTTTCAATGATCTGGCAGTTGCTTACTTTGCTGCAGCTGAAATCATCCACACAATATTTATAAATGAGATTTGGCATAAATTTTATGGATGTTCTCTGAAAAACAGTACCACTTCATTTGATAATCTGAATTATTTGCTCAATATGGTTTGATAGACATCCCATTTATAAAAGGCCTAAAGACATGCAGAGCCCAACACTAAGAAGGCATGTGTTCCCACTAATCTAAGGTAATAATTATGCAGCTCCAGCACTGGTTGGTCACTAAATTATATAATTTTGTTTTCATGCAGTATAGAAGACACAGTTTGAGAATTACCAAAAAAATGTCTCCAATAGGGCGAAGGCATTGCACAGCATGGAGAGGATTGTATAAATGTCTTTTGGGTTTCAATTAGGGGTATATTTAACTGGGTCTGTGCATAACTTTATTATATTCTAGTTGAAAGATTCTTTAAGTCTCATAGTATCTTACATGCAGCTAATAGAGACTTATATGAATATGACCTTGCTGGGCCAACTAAGAATGCAATTAATGGAGGAATATCAAGCTTTAATCATTATGGCATCATCTAGTTTTATTAGTAAGAAAGTAATGTACTTTGATGATAATGGGCAAATCATTTCTCGGGAGTGGAAATTTGCTAGTTCTGTTAGTTTAGTTTCTGAAAGGCACTACAATCAGTAAATAAGGCCTTTTATTGTCAAAGACTTTTGAGTTGCAGTCCTAAGCCATAATGTTATTTCTAAATAAGATGTGGTTAAGAAAAAATGCCCAACATTTATTTCATGGCTAACCTTGAACCACTGTCCTGAATCCATGCTGTATATTAGTCTCATAAGAATCTGAAGATGGTACAGGACACAAAATTTGTATTTGTCTGGTTGTAATTTTCTCTAGCTATAGTAAGGGGCTAGGTATGTAGCTAGGTAGCTAGGTAGGTGCAAAAGATGAATTCACCAAGTAATTCTGAGAGGTTAGTTGAAAAAGATAAAGAACTTTTATTCTGAGCAGCAAGTGGGATTGATCTAATGGGATAATACATTTCTAAGGAAAGCTGATTTAGCAGCTGTTGTCTTAGTAGTGTGAACCCTAACATCTACAGTCCGTGGTACTATATTTATCATAAATAAAAGGTCAAAGGTCAAGCCAACTTTTATTATAGTGCTTTATCACAAAGCACTTTACAAAATATATGAAATCAAACACACAGATGTTAAAAGTAGGAAAAACATCTACATATAATCTAAATAAAATATATTTCAAGGGTTTGTTTAGTGCATGGATAACCTTGTTTACCTTTTTTAAGTAAAGTAAAATAAAGGATAGACAGCCTCACTATTTTAGTTATATCTTTAAAATGCCTGAACTATATACATTTCTGGTTGCTGAACAGATTGGTTCAAGGCTGCTTCAAAAACTACTTTAAGCATAAATGAGGATTTGTTTTTATTGATACATTTCTTTGCAAAAAAATGGTATGTTTTTTATTCAGCAATGTTTGATGTTCAAAAATTATTTTGACTGAAATGGTATTGATACATTTCTTTGCAAAAAAATGGTATGTTTTTTATTCAGCAATGTTTGATGTTCAAAAATTATTTTGACTGAAATGGGTACAACTAAGAAATGTTTTCTCAATGTAAACATTTGAGTTCTGTTGAATGCAGGAAGTGAAATGAAGAGCTCATTTCAGTTAAAAAACTGAAGTCACAAGCAGTGGACACAAGATGGTTTGGGGACTCAGATGAACAATTTACTTTAAGAACTATTTCAGAGCTGGTTGAGAGGCTATGAATAAGTGTGCATACTTGTGGAAATGACAAAAAAAAACCTTAATGAACAAATAAGCTGTGTTTATATCCAGATATTGTGGCAAACCAAAAGCCCTGACCATGACCCCAATGACCAAGTTTGAATAGTAGCCTGACCATTAGAAGAGCCACTTGATGAGAAATGGGGAAAAAGCAGGCAATATTGGCTTGACAATCCTGGAGAGAGAGAGAGAGAGAGTGGTGATTCAGGTCAGCCAGTCAACACCAAGTAAGCAGAGGCTTGCAGGGAACCAAAATGGCCACAACTGGGGATGTGGGTTTGGTGCCAAATGGCCAGTGATAGTAACCCTCATTAGTGTGTGTGTGTGTGTGTGTGTGTGTGTGTGTGTGTGTGTGTGTGTGTGTGTGTGTGTGTGTGTGTGTGTGTGTGTGTGTGTGTGTGTGTGTGTGTGTGTGTGTGTGTGTGTGTGTGTGTGTGTGTGTGTGTGTGTGTGTGTGTGTGTGTCTGAGAAACCATGCATACAAGCATGAAGAGGGTATTGTAGACCGCTAAAGTGACATGGGTGCTCACATTAACCACCAAGGGTGGGTTTGGACCTAATTAAAAACACCATCAATGTTGACATTAGCAGATGTCTTTATAGACACCAACCACCTCCATGGCTGCTTGCATAATATCCCCCTTTAGTTAGATTTCATCTTTATGCTGGAGACTGCCAGTGGTGAAGGAACAAAAGAATCAAGGCCACTTGGGCCACTCAGAGAAAATCTGATGACCATGTGACCTTAAACGGAAATCACTCTGAAAAAAAATGAGTAGACCATGCTGTGAGAAATGCCACACTGCCAGCCCAGCCAGATAGTATTTTGTAAATAATTCTATGTCAATGTAAATATTAATATGATCCACAGGCTTGTTTTACAATGTAAGAAACCTATATGTTCTGTACTGAGCTTCAAGATTGTAACCACAATGCACCCTGCTGGAAAGGAGCAGAGATGTGTATATGGACTCTATGCCTGTGCAAATGTATGTTTTCATGGAAGCAGTTGGGATATCCAGAGTTAGCTTGCAAACTCTGAGAAAATAAGTGGAAATTGTTTACGACCCTTTTATCTCCCCTTTCTAACCAAAAACCTTAACAAGCTTAAATCCTCCTTCTCTATACTTTCCCTCAACAACATCTCCATCACTGTGGAATCTTCCACTAAAGTCTTAGGTGTCATAATCGATGACCAATCAAAATTTGATCTGCATGCTAACAACTGTATCAGTAAAACACACCAAAAACTGGGACTCTTATACAGAAACAAAAAGTTCCTCACTAAAAAAAGCAAGATTATCACTATCACATGCTTATCTACTACCACGTCTACTGTACAGCTCCCAAAAACTCACAAACCGTAACTCAGCACTCCTTACTCAGTTAGAATCTACCTATAACAAAGTTGCCAGAATTGCAGTAAACCAAACTAATAAATCTCATCACTGTCTCTCTCCAAAAGCATTACACTGACTAGAATTTCCCCACCACCTCCTTCTCTCACAGCTCATGGCTATTCATTCCATTTTATATCAACCTTCATTCTGTCCCGATCTGTCCTCCGTTATCTCATACTACACTCCTGGGACTCTTCGAAACTCAGACCAAGACCTACTACAAACCCATCAACCAGAGAATAAATCTGGTTGCAACCTTTACAGCTACAACCCTGCAAAATCATGAAACAAACTCCCATGGGAAATTAGGACTCTCAACAATTCTAAAAACTTCAAACCAGCCTTGAAAGAATACCTGAACAGTCAATGGACCTGCCATTCTACTTAGCCTCCTTAACTTATTCTCTAATACTCAGCCTCCCTAACTTCTACTCCTTCCTATTGGCTGTTGCAGCACACTATAACCTCTACTCAATTTCTCCCCTACCTACATAATCCCACTTCTCCTTCTTGACCTAAATATGCGTCTACTCTCATATCACCCCTATCTACGACTTATTACTGAAACTCCTTTAACCAATGCTTCCCAATTATGCTGCATCACCTCTACTATCTTATTCTCTAAATCAAGGTTTATAATGAATCTGTATAAACCTTTAATGTATTGTCTGTAGTTTAATTGTCTGCATTTAAAACGCTTTTTACTGAAAAACTCATATTAGAATTTGTCTGTACACAATGTAAATTCTATTTCGAACATTATTAATATTTTCCTAACATATTTTGTGGAGCTTTTCTCCCCAGGCCTCTGCTGAAAAAGGACTACTAGCTCAGTCAGACAAACCTGGTCAACAATTGCAAAATAAAATAAACAAATGTAAAATAAATAAAAATGAAAAATAAAATCTCTGTTTCAGCTCAAAGTACACACAGTACCTAGGGTTGTAGGCTTTTCTATTGCATTGAGACAGAGATAATTGCAGGTTTCAAATGTAAAGATGTTTAAATGTTTTACGATTTCCAGTTCCAGGCAAGTTTCTAAGAGATAAGTATTCTTGACACTGAGGTGTTATATTTTAAGTTCCTGTTGGCCTGGAAACTAACAGCAGAATTGACAAGAATGATGTAATTTGAGATGGTGCAGCAGTAATGTATATTATCAATTTAAGAACCATCTCAAGGGAAAGTGAGATCATTTTGTATTTTGTTCTGAAGGTGACAACAACTCGTCAGCACTTTGCCTTGTAAGTAGGATCTAGATCTTAGTATTTCTCATAGAGAGAGACAGAAATAGCAAGATTAGTCTAGCTGATTTCTATATTTATGTCAGACTGCCCTACAATGTTGTTTTAAAGTATTTCCTGTGATTTCTGAACTCTCTGTTGTCGCTGTGGTGAACTAATGAGCATTGTCTTGTGTTTTTATTATTTATTATTAAATATTTAAACCTTTTAACTGTGGCTGTTTTGTGTAGAGATAATTTAAGCTCTTAGAGTACTTACATGTATTTGCTGATACTGTACAGGCTACTCTAGAATAGCCTTGCTGTTCGTCACACTTACTATTTGGACAACAATACCATTGCACACTAGAATTGGACACACTTTGGTAAGGGCCTTATTAGTAGCTGATAATTAGTGGTTGGTGGCAGTGATTTCTACCTTATAGTCTGGGCAGAAGGGGACATAGCTTGAGAACCTGTACCAGCCTTCCGCAGGAGTGTCTGTGTGTTTGTATATAAATAAAATCTCAAAGTGTGTGTGTGCCAGCCACTTGGGCAGGGACACGAAGCACTGGTTGGACAGAGAGGGTGCTGGAGGTTTTGGCTTTACCACTCGGCTGAGATCTGAACAATATAGCTGTGGCAGTGGGGAGTTTTATTGGGGATCTGGAGGGAAAGGGAGAAACCAGCCCCAGACTGACTGTGATCTCTGTGTGCTCTTCAGGCAAATTGTACTTTACTGTGTGTATACTTGTTATCCTCCCAGTGTGGATGACCCTCACTGGTGTTAGTGGTGAGGATTAATGCTCCTTGATTACTGGGCCAGTACATGGGTATCACATATTAATTGTTTGGCAGTGGTGGGATATCCACATCAAATATTAATTGTTTGATAGTGGTGAGTTAGCCACATCACATATTAATTGGCTTGTAGTGGTGTGGATATTGAATTCCTGTAGCTTGTGTACAGTGACCACTGAAGGTGTTTTTGCACTCTATATCAGCCACACAGTGAACATTCAGAGTTCAGATCACAATTGTTTTATTTCTTTTGTTAGCTTAGTTAGTCAGGGAGAGCAGGCAAGCATATCAGCAGAGGAGTATGGCAAGCTGAAAAAAAGCCAGTTGGCTGAGATGTGCCAGGCTAAAGGACTGGTGCATGGAAACCTGACTAAGGCAGACATAACTGCAGCTTTGGTCACAGCTGCATCAGAAAATAGCAACTAGGAAGATGATCAGACTGGCTGTGGCCATGTACAACACCCAGAGAATGGACAGCTCGACCTTTCTACAGAGGACTTAAAAATCTGTCTGGAGCTAAAGAGACTTGAGGTGCAGGCCTAGTAATTGGAAACAGAAGCAGCAGAGTGACTGAGTCACCTAGAGACTGAGGAAAATGAGAAACTGCTATGCCTGGATGTTGAGGAGAAGGAGAAGCAGAGGCAACATGAAAAGGAGATGCTGACTCTTTGCCAGAGTCATGGAGGTAATGGGGAAGGGAGTAACCAGACCCCAGAAGCAAAAAAGGTCAGTAAACTTCTTCCACAATTTACAGAGGGTGATAATTTTGATAGTTTCATTCATATGTTTGAGAGGGTATGTAAACGGTATAATGTTGACTAAGGGCTCTAGGTACGGTTCCTGACCCCATTACTCCATGGTAAAGCTGTAAATGTTCTACCCAAACTGTCTGATCATGACTTTTTAAATTATAATGTAAAGAATTGTTTGCGAGAATTTTTAAAGCTAATACCTGAAGCTTATAGGAAAAAGTTTTGTGAGCATAGACACAAGGCAGATGAAAGTGTGTGTGAATATGTTGCTGAACTAAGCACTTATTTTCATAGGTGGGTGAGTGGATGTCAAGTCACCACTTCTGAAGGGCTGGCAGACCTTTTGGTGAGGGAACAAGCCCTTAGCACTTTGACTGAGGACATGAGAATCTGGTTAGCTGATAGACAATGCCTTACTGTAGATGAGTTGGGGAAGAAGGGAGACCTATACATAGCAAGCAGGGCATCCCTGCTCAGGAAAGGGACACCCAATGCTGCTCATTGGTCTAAGGGAACCCACGGTGGGCAGCCCAGACTGCCCCAACAGAATTTGCCAGTAGAAGGAGAAGCCACTAGTCCAAGTACACATCCAGGACCTAGGGTTAAATGTTTTAAATGCAACCAGTAGGGCCATGTGGCATATAGATGTTCACAGAGGCAAGGTGGGGAACTAAAGGTGGGAGAGCCAGTAAGTGAGAATGACAAAATACCAACAGTATGTTATTTTGAGACAACAAGTGTACCAAACTACCACAAGAGGTTATATCTTATCTTAGTGAATGGCAAAGAGGCCAGTGCTAAGAGAGACACAGCTTCTGACATAACCATTGTGAAACCTCCAATGGTTACAGAGGAGCACTATTGGCTTGGTCAGTCTACTTCAGTCAGAGCTTTAGGAGGGACCTTATTTCAAATACCTTTGGCTAGGGTTCACTTTGACTGGGAGGGTGTAAAAGGAAACCAGCAAGTAGGTGCATTTGAGGATATCCCTGCAGATGTCCTGATAGGGAATGATTTTGATAATGCAGTACCATGCGTTCATGCAGTTACACACAGTCAGGCTTGGAGACAAGCTTGTGGGTCTGGTAGCCTGGGAGAGACCCAGACACACCACACACTTGCAGCTAGGACTGGTGAGTTGGTTACTTCAGGGAGGGAGCTACCCTGTAGCAGTGAGACTGAAGGTGAGCCACAGCTGCTTGTTGGTACTGATGTTCTCTTGGACAGAGTGACTGCAAGGGCAGAGGTGAGTAGTAGTACCCAGGCTGACAGTGAGGCATTGCTGTCAGAGGATGCCAGACTTCCTGTGGAAGAGGAGATGGGAAGGGTTACCAAGAGAGAGTTCAAACAGACTCAGCTCTCAGACCCTACAATACAAGGCCTGAGAGAGGTAGCTAGTTAGGCACCTGATTTTCAAGGGAAGGGGGATTCCGTATACTGGAACAAAGGGTGACAATGGGTTACTGTAGAGATAGTGGACTTCTGAGGGAGGGCTAGAAGGTGAGAGGATATAGCAATTGGTAGTGCCTAGAACATACCGTCTGGCACTTCTAGCCATAGCCCATGATATTTCCTTTGCAGGTCATATGGGTATAAAATGTACAAAGAGACATATTATGCAGAACTTCTATTGGCCTGGAATTTCCAGAGACGTAACAGGGGACTGTAGGACCTGTGAGCAGTGCCAAAAGGTAGGAAAGGCAGGAAACAAAGTGAAAGCTCCTTTGATGCCTTTGCCTGTGATTAAGGAGCCATTTCAGTGGATAGCTATGAATATTGTAAGGTCTCTGAGTACTCCAAGTTCCACAGGGAAAAAATATATCCTAGTAGTAGTAGATTATGCTACAAGATACCCTGAGGCAGGGGCTCGGTCCTCCACTGAGGCAGAAAAGGTGGCAAATGCTTTGTTAGAGATTTTCAGCAGGGTAGGTTTCCCAAAAGAAATACTGACTGATAGGGGTGCCAATTTCATGTCAAACTTGCTAGCTTGTCTGTGGAATTACTGTGGGGTGAAGCACATAAAGACTACCCCCTACCATCCCCAGAATAATGGTCTTGTTGAGAGGTTAGACTCTACACTCAAGTCCATTCTATGGGCATTTGTAGACCAGTTTAAGAGGGATTGGGACAAATATTTGCCCCATCTGTTGCTTGCTTACAGAGAGGTTCCCCAGGAATCCACAGGTTTTACACCCTTTGAGTTGTATGAGAATAGGGTGAGGGGGCCTTTAGATTTAGTTCAATATGAATGTGAAGGTGAGTGTGGATCTCAAAAGAAGTCTGTAGTGGCATATGTCCTAAACATCAGGACAATGCTCAGATAACTCATGGGCTTGGCCCAGGAGAACCTGGCAGAAGCCCAGCAACAGAAAGAAGTCTGGTGACAGGAATGCTCAAGCTAGAGAGTATGCTGTAGGGCAGCAGGTAATGGTTTTCATTCCTGTCAGACACAACAAGCTGCAGTCAGCTTGGGAGGGACCCTACAAGGTGGTAAAGAAGGTCAGTGATGGTGCATGGTAGAACTGCTAGGTAGAAGGCAGGAGCACAAATTGTACTATGTTAACATGATGAAACCTTACCATGATAGGGAGGTCTTTGTGCTGAGTATTTGCAGTGGATTGTAGAAGGAGTCTGAGGAAGATCTGGTGACTGATCTCCTAAGTGAGGTTCAGACTGACATCTCAGCAGAAGGGGTAGCAATGTCCCAGCAGCTATCTCCTACCTGGGTTCGAGAAATCTGAGTAGTGCTACAGGAGGTTGGGGACATATTTATTAGGAAACCAGGGTGCACCCACCTGGTACAGCACCATTTAAATGCAGGACCCCAAAGGCCTATTTGGCAGGCCCCTTATAGGGTACCTGAGAGAGTCAGACAGACTCTGAAGGAGGAGATACAGGAAATGTTGGAACTAGGGGTAATTCAGGAGTCCAACAGTCCCTGGGCTCCCCATTGGTGCTGGTACCAAAGAAGGATGGCAGCACAAGGTTCTGTGTGGACTACAGAAAATTAAATAGTCACACGGAGTCAGATGCTTATGCTATGCCTAGGACAGATTAAGTCCTAGAGCAGCTGGGTGGGGCTAAGGATCTTACCACCTTTGATCTTATCAAGGGGTTACTGGCAGGTGTCCTTGATTCCCAGTGCTAGAGAGAGAGGTCTGTCTTTGTGATTCTTTTTGGTTTGTATGAGTTCACAAAGATGCCCTTTGGGATGAAAAATGTCCCAGCAACTTTCCAGAGGCTGGTAGATCATATCCTAGCAGGAGCAGGAGGTTTTTCCCTTGCTTACCTAGCTAATATTGCCATCTACAGCCATTCCTGGCAAGAGTGCCTTCAGCATGTCAGGGAGATGATGGGCAGACTACAGAGGGCAGGGTTGACCATTAAGCCCAGCAACTATCAGGTGGGTATGGCAGAGGTCTCCTACCTGGGACATAGAGTGGGGAGTGGTAAGATCAGGCCGGAACCGACCAAAGTGGAAGCCATTCAGGCATGGCCTGCACCTGTTACCAAAAAGCAGGTGAGGGCATTCTTAGGGACAGCAGGGTACTACAGAAAGTTCATCCCCAGTTATAGTACCATAGCTGCTCCCCTCAGAGACCTGACAAGGAAAAACAGGCCAGATAAGGTAGTGTGGACCCTAGCATGTGAGTAGGCATTCCAGAAGCTTAAAGAAGCTTTGGGAGGGCCCCCTGTGTTAGCCAGTCCAGATTACATCAAAACATTTGTTGTGCAGGTGGATGCTTTGAACTATGGGGTGAGGGCTATACTTAGCCAGATTTCTTCAGAGGGAGAAGAGCACCCAGTGGTGTATTTCAGTCATTGACTCCATCCCAGGGAGGAATGCTATGCAGCTATTGAAAAGGAATGCCTAGCCATAGTGTGGGCACTGCAGAAACTTCAGCCTTATATGTATGGAAGGAAATATTCCTTATAGCTACTGTTCACAATTCCCTAGCATGGTTACAGCAAGCCAGCCAGAAAAATGTCAAGTTGCTAAGATGGAGCCTAGGGATGCAAGCATATGATATGTCAGTGCAGCACTGCAGTCGGATTAGCAATGCCAATGCAGAAGGGTTCTCAAGGCAGGGAGTGGGTAAGGTATTCTGAAAAAGCCCCCCCCCCCAAGCAATGTTTCTCAAGGGTCACTTTAAAAACTAGCTTGAGTTTTCATTGAGGGGAGAAATGTGAGAAATGTGACACTGCCAGCCCAGCCGGATAGTATTTTGTAAATAATTCTCCGTCATTGTAAATATTAATGTGATCCACAGGCTTCTTTTACAAATGTAAGAAAACTATATGTTCTGTATTGAGCTTCAAGATTGTAACCACAGTGCAGCCTGCTGGAAAAGAGCAGAGATGTGTATGTAGACTCTATGCCTGTGCAAATGTATGTTTTCATGGTAGTAGTTGAGATATACAGATTTAACTTGCAAACTCTGAGAAAATAAGTGGAAATTGTTTATGACCCTGTTATCGCTGTTTCATCTCAAAGTAGACATAATGTCTAGGGTTGTAGGCTTTTCTATTGTCTTGAGACAGAGATAATTGCAAGTTTCAAATGTAAAGGTGTTTAAAAGTTTTACGATTTCCAGTTCCAGGCATGTTTCTAAGAGATAAGTATTCTTGACACTGAGGTGTTATATTTTAAGTTCCTGTTGGCCTGGAAACTAAAAGCAGAATTAACAAGAATGATGTAATCTGAGTTGATTCAGCAGTAATGTGTATTATCAATTTAAGAACCATCTCAGTGGGAAAAAGTGAGAGCATTTTGTATTTTGTTCTGAAGCTGACAACTACTCACCAGCACTTTGCCTTGTAAGTAGGATCTAGAGCTTAGTATTTCTCATAGAGAGAGAGACAGAAATAGCAAGATTAGTCTAGCTGTTTTCTATATTTATGTCAGACTGCCCTACAATGTTGTTTTAAAGCATTTCCTGTGATTTCTGAACTGTCTATTGTCACTGTGTTGAACTAATGAGTATTGTCTTGCGTTTTTATTATTTATTATTAAATATTGTAAACCTTTTAACTGTGGCTGTTTTGTATAGAGACAATTTAAGCTCTTAGAGTACTTACATGTATTTGCTGATACTGTACATGCCACTCTAGAATAGCATTGCTGTTCGTCACACTTACTATTTGGATAACAATAACATTTGCACAATAGAATTGGGCATCCTTTGGTAAGGGCTTTATTAGTAGTTGATAAGTAGTGGTTGGTGGCAGTGATTTCTACCTTATAGTCTAGGCAGAAGGGAGCATAGCTGGAGAACCTGTGCCAGCATTCCCCAGGAGTTTCTGTGTGTTTGTATATAAATCAAATCTCAAAGTGTGTGTGTGAGTGTGTCAGGTACTTGGGCAGGGACACAAAGCACTGGTTGGACAGAGAGGGTGCTGGAGGTTTTGGCTTGACCACTCGGCTGAGATCTGAACACTATAGCTGTGCCAGTGGTTAGTCTTATTGGGGATCTCGAAGGAAAGGGAGAAACCAGCCCCAGACTGACGGTGATTTCTTTGTGTCCTAAGGGAAATTGTACTTTACTGTGTGTGTAATTGTTATCATCCCAATGTGGATGCCCCTTGCTGGTGTTAGTGGTGAGGATTGAGGTTTCTTGATTACTGGGCCAGTGCACAGGTTTCACACGTGTCAACATTAAACAAAGAAATACGGTACTGCAACACCTGTGGTAGTGAACTAAAACTTGGGCCTCAAGTATTCTTAGCATTTTTATCACCTCATCAGTGACAAAAATCTAGCCAATTGTGCATGATTTTCTATTGGAAGCCTTCTTAGTTTCTTTCAGAAGATGTATTTCTTTGACAGAGAAAACATAGCTGTGAGGTGAGAGACTTAAGGTCCAGATGTACCACTTTTCATTCTTGTTTTGTTAGCAGTTTTGCTGGCAAGAGGTCAAATTGTGGTTGTATACTCTGGGATTGTTATAACCAGTATTAGTATGACAGTTGCTTTCTCTCTGTTTTCACATTCATACGAAACTTTAAAATTAGAAATGCTGTGTCTTATGGAATATTTCTAAAAATCTATGTTAACATATTTTGGGAATGACACACACTCACTATGTGCTAATGCCCACTTATTGTGAAGTTTTTATTTAGTGGGAGTGTGTCATGATAAGATTAATTCAGAGGGCAAGTAAATACAAATGCTAAATGATTCTTTGATTTGTTCTGCCATTTTGAACTTTTTATTAAAACTAATATAGATGACATGCTTAGGTATTTTGGGTAATCATTTAGATTGTTAATAAAGCTAATGTTTCTTAGTCTATTAAGCACTAAATTCAGATTATATATATCCTAATATGTCTCTTGCTTCCTGAGTGAATAATTACTTTATAAATGTTTAATGTTTCTAGTATAGTGTATGTAACTCATCTCTAAAACCTAACTGGAATTAATATCTGATTAGTTGTTTATCACTACTATTTTTCTCTTAATTTATAATATATTCTCCATTTTTTACTTTGTTTTCATGGACTCGAACCAACAAAGGTTGATGGTTGGGATAGACAGTCTAGCAGATTTAGTTTTGTTTGCTAGACTAGGAATGTATTTCATTCCATGTATAGGATGTATTAAAGTTTATATCAGAATGAAATATGCTAATTTTTTGCTATTTAACTGTTTTTTCTAGTTTTGAAATGTCTGACACAATTGTTTTACTTTTCTCTTTCATGTGGAAAGTTACTTGGATTGAGATAAATAGAAATACAACAATTGATATTCTATTGTCTATTCAGGAAGAGTATTATGTATACAGCAGTCTATTAATACAAGTTCCTTTATTATTTGTTATATTTAAAGAATTCTGACATGGAGTTAACTTTGATACCCCCAAATAGTAATGGCTTAAACAACCCATATACGAGAGCCAACCTACTAAGGTATCTTAAACTAAACAAGGCTTATTTAGTTTTTTTCCAAGAGACACACTTTAAAATAAATGACACATTTATGTGGGACCCTAAGGAATACTCAATACTTGCTCAATCTTCTTATAAAAATAAGACCAGAGGAGTAACAATTCTATGGAAAAAGACTTTCTTAAATCCCCAAATCATTTGCAAACATGTAGATAATGATGGACTCATGGTCTTAGTTATACTTAAGTTTAATAATAGAATTTGAACCCTGGTTAATTTATACTGGTTCCTGGGTATGGGGGTTGAACTAGCTAAGAAACACTTAGAATTTATTATAACTACTTCTAAAGGTAATATTATACTAGGAGGTGATTTCACTTGTATCACAGATATCACAGAAACTACCAATAGGAAATCTCCTAGACTATTGTCCTCAGCCAAACAGGTAAAAAAATGAACAGAAATGCTTAAATTAAAAGATGCCTTTAATGCTTTGGGACCAAATTCTTTACTATTCTCACTCCAGGACTATAGACATGGTACCCAAACTAGAATAGATACAATTTATATCTCACAAGATCTTTATTCTAAAATCTTGATTTTTTTTCAATACAACCTTGTCCTTTTCAGATCATAATTCCTCGTTATTAACAATACACTTGGAATTAAATTAATTAGTTATTACTTCAAGGATTCCTTCATATATCACAAACATTAAAGACTTTAACTCTTCGTTAATGTCTGAGCTTCAGCTTTTCTTAAAGATTAATTATACACCTGAAGCAAACACAAATATGGTCTGTGATTCTCTTAAGGCCTATCTATATGGTAAAACCATTAGTTGGTACAAAAATAAAATTAAAGAATGAGACTCAGTTACAGCAACTCCAAAATCATTATCTTTTAAATATAATAAAAACTTAATTGCTACAGATAAGAGGAACATAGAAGAAGCAAATAAGAAATACAATGAAATATTATCCCATAAAACTAATTCAGCTATGGAAAAACTGAAATTAAATTCTTATGCTATGTCTCCTAAGCATCTTCATAACCTATCTATAAAAGTTAAGATACAATCAAAAATGAATAACATTAATAGTATCTTTCATGAACGGAAAAGGAAAAAAGTCTTGGACATAGGGGACTTTCTGGAGGCTTTTAATTACCATTATGCAGAGCATCATAAAGATAAAATAAGTACAAATGAATGTGAGAAGTTAGAGAATATAGTTTCTAACATAACAAGAATTCCTGAGGAACTTAAGTTAGATCTACAAAAACCTATTTCTCAAAAAGAAATTATATATGGGATTAAAGGAAGTAAGTCTAATAAAGCACCTGAAACAGATGGCTTAATTATAGAAATTTATAGATTGTTCCCTTCTTCTATAATCTTCCTCCTACATAAAACATTTCTTGAAGTTCAAACATTAGCAAATATTCCTCTTTCTTGGAGATATTCTCTAATTTCCCATATATTAAAAGAGAATAAAGACCCTAATCGTTACAACTCATATAGACCAATTTCTTTGTTGAATAATGATTATAAACTATTGATGTCAATTATGGTCAATAGATTGAAAATAACCATATCTAAAATAATTAATGAAGACCAAACTGGCTTCATACATAACAGGCATACACAGGATACTATTAAAAGAGTATTAGCTCTGATAGATTACCTCAATAGAGGAAACCATGAAGCATTGATAATAAGTCTAGATATTCAAAAAGCCTTTGACTCCTTAAATTGGGGTTATTTATGTAAAGTATTTCAGCTATTTGACCCCCCTTTTTTATAACAATGATAAAGAAAATCTATGAAAATAATCTAGCATATGTCAAATTAGGTCCCTTTACTTCCAAAGCAATCCAAATCACTAGAGGTACTAGACAAGGATGTCCCATGTCCCCTATCCTATTTGCTCTGTCCATAGAAATACTTGCCATTTTAATATGTAATAACCCAAAGATAAGAGGTATAAATATATATATGACCAATATATTTCTAAAATAATAATGTTTGCTGATGATGTCTTACTTACCTTACCCAGATCTAAGGAAGTGTTAGGTGAAGTGGATGTAGTAACAACAAATTTCCAAAAAATCTCAGGATTCTCCTTCAACAAATCTAAATCAAAATATTTATTATTAAATGAAAAAAAATGTACAGGTTCCAGTTAATCATATTAAGTCAAATGGTACACAGGTTATTCACTGTAAAGACCTAAACCTGGTATGTGACATTAATAGAACCTGCTGGAGGGACATATTTGTCTCCCAGAGGTTACCATACCTTTGAAACAAAGTCCAGCTTCCTGTCAAGCAGAGCACTTCATTGGCCCTCTTCAAACGCAGTCTGATCGGTTGGATGGGTAATCATAAATTCACCCAGGGGTTCCACCTATGTCCCTCTTGGACAGGGGTGATAGGTACTGATCGTGGAAATAAGGGTAAAACTTGATAGGCTTGTAAGGGCCCTAGGGTCATTAGCTTAGTAACCTCCTATGATTCTATATATGCTGTTACCATACACATTCACATCATCAGCACCCCTAACTGACATTCCACACTAATCCCTTAATTCTTTTATTGTCACTACTGCTGCCCACAAAACTCCTCCCACATCGCATCTCCAGCCAGTGCAACACAATCCCTGCCAAAGTCTTATAATATATATTTAATCATGATAAAAGTATAAGCTTCCAGTTACTCAATACTTAGTTTCACCTTTCTTTCTTAAAAAAAATGATAGCACACAACCTCTCTGTAATTATTCATTAAAAACCTTCAAACGTACTAGCTTCTGCTGTTGATTTAAATGGTCATATAATGTCTATTCACATACATATAAAGCTGGTAATGTATATTTACATCTGGAAAGTTCAAACTGCCCCTACCATATCTCACTGGGTTCCCTGAGGCAAAGCTGTTCATCTAAAACTGTTCCACTAGGGCAAATTTATAACCCTCCTTTTCAACTACTTCATCCAACTCCATAAATAAACTATGTGCTCCCAATTTGACTTTTTCCTGTTACACAGCAAAATATAGACCGATTTCTTCAGTTCTTACCAATACAAATAAACTGATGCAATCTATACTCTTTATGGAGATCTGACAAACGAACCTCATGCATCCCCCTGATCTCTATGAGTTTACCATCTGAATCACCAACCTCAGTCCTGTTAGACACACCATCTAACTGTTTCAAAATAAAGCTAAATTCATTTCTAAGTTTATGTTTAAATGCAATCCACCAGGTAGTCCAGCTAAAATAAAAATCATGTATCCTCCAATAAGCCTCTCACATTCTATCAAAATACTCCTTATCCTGAATCTAGAAAAGAATCTCTGAATAAATCAAAAACCCCTCTCCCAATCTAGCTTGTCCTGACAAGCACTAAAACTCCCATGTGATCTGAAAAAGGGTAACCTTTGAAGTAAACCACTAATATACATACTGACAGAAGCAAAATAAAAATCTATTTCTGTAGCCAAAACCATGTGAAAATACGTTATACTCCCCTTATTAACCAACAACAAGCCCCTGCATTCCAATAAATCTTGCTAACCTTTTATCTTCTTACATGGAGGATTATATGGAGGACAATTGAAGTCCCCCTTCCCCACACACACATACAAGTATAACCCCCATTAAATCTAATGACCCAAAATCTCAGAAACTTCTTGCCTAAAATCCTCATTCCCAGGAGCATATAAATTCAACACCCTAAAAATGATGACCCTAACCTACATCAGAAAACATCAAATGACCATCCACACCCACAATCCAATTCACAATCTCTATAGCAGTATTATAACCCATATCAAAACTCTAGAACACTCCACAAAATTCAACCAGTTACAACCTGTCCTATTCCATATATGAAAGAATATTTTAAAGACAAACACTCTCACAACCTTGATCATATAACCATTCACTGCTCTACTTTCAAACAATTTACTTTTAAAATCAAAACTTTAACCACAGTTCATAGATTAGTACTAGGCTAACAGTCCTTGTAGGCCATTTTAAACCTAGCCAATTATCCTACGTGAGGATCAAACCGAGCACTGTGTGTTTCCAAGGTAAACACCTTAACCATTATGCCATCCTCCCACCCCAGTTATTTATACCATTAACTATCCATACAATTTTGTTTTCTTTCTTCATCTGTTAACTTGACAATAAAGGTCCTTCAACTAATCTATTGACAGTAGACCCAATGGCATCCCCAATCCTGCAGATTCTTCTTCATCTTCTGAATTCACCCAGAACCATTGTCCTCTGAAGGATCCAAAACCAAAAGGGTTATTGTGCTGTTCCTTTGCAGTACAAGCAGCCACTGGGACAATACCTGACCTGTAACACAAGGACTCACTACCTTCCATTCACAACAGCCTGCCTAACCTGCCCCCTGAAAGAATACTCTGTTCTATATAGTATATACCATCTTTTCAAACTACTGCTAGCTTGATTATTAGCTTGAATAAAAGTCGCAAGAATGATATGAAATATAAAGGGTTAATTTAGAAATAGTATAAAATGCTGAAAAATAGGAAGTAGTAAGTGTGCTGGCATAGCTTAATTAGATATTGGCATCCATGTAAAGGAGCATGTTATTGAGAAACAAAGTCTGGAAAAATATCCGCACAGATGGCAGCTGGAAGGACATCAACAAAATAAAGAGATGCAACATCAAGCTAGATAAAGTTGGAACATCAAGTTTCAGATAGTGCTAGAACACCACCTTTCAGATAATGCAAGACTGAGTTTCCATGGATCATCAAACTACAAAGAACCAAGGACAAGGAAACAAAGAAAAACTGTTATACAAAGAAAGAACTGTTTTACATCAGACTTTGAGAAAAATACCAGACCTTCTGGTATAAATGTAACTGTGCAGTGACAGCTGGTGACTTCAAGTCAAAGGGTGGCTGCAGGAGACAGCTGAATGGGTGAGGTCAATGGGAGGGGGTGTGGCCAACTAGAAAGGGGAGGGGCTATGCTCAAAACCACAAAAACTGTAACTTTAATTAAATACGCTGCCCTGGGTGCCAAACCATCATTATGAGAGTCCAATCAAGACAAAATGAAGTGTAGAAGAAAAAAAATATTTCAATGTATTGGCTGCATGACAGCTTACTTAATATCTAGATGGAAACAAAAAGGTTGTGAGGCATGAAAAAATAAATTACTTTTTAAATACATTACTGGAATGCCAATCAAAATCAAGTATAAGAAAAACAAGCAGCTCTCAACTCAAACCACTTCTCCTTGCACTGCAGTTCTAATTATAATTTATATTCAGCTTTATTAAAGTACCAAGTAACATGCTGAAAGTAGCAATCTCTGTGATACCCCCACTTGTAAAAATGTTTCTTATCCAAAAAAGACCTGCTTCCTGACAACTATCTACTTGTTTCATGGGGAAAACATGATCAAAGTAAAAACTGCTTCCTGACAACTATCTACTTGTTTCATGGGGAAAACATGATCAAAGTAAAAAATGAAAAGCAAACAAGAAACAAACTCAAGATACATTGCTTAAAGGATTACTGTAGGATTACTGTACACGTAATGGACCACACATGATAGATTGGAATTCTGTTTGGTTTACAGGTAAAGCCTGCAAAGATGACTGCAGGTCTCCAACAAATGTAATGAGCTTCTTAAAATAATGTAATCCTGTCCTTTATTACAAATACTGTCATATGCATTTCAATACCCACCTTTACCCACCGGCTTCCCACTATCCTTCAGCATACTCACAACCACATTACAATCCGTGACCATAAAAACTTCGACCCAGTAATCTTTTCAAACTCACTGCAAGCAATTAATTGGAACTGTCTAAAAACACTATCCCTTGACGATGCAGTCTCATACTTTAACTCAACTTTCTTAAAATTACTTGACTCCCAAGCTCCTTTACGGACTAAAAGAATAAAAACTAAATCAGCCCTATGACTCTCCAAAACTACTCTTGCTATCATGAGACATAGAGACAAAGTCTGGGGACACTACCAAAAACACAAGACAGCACCACTCCTTAACGAATATAAAATGCTCCGAAACAAAGTAAAGAAACTCATTACTTCTGATCGTCAAAACTACTTCTCTACACTCCAAAACCAAAATAAAAACAACCCACAGAAATTCTGGAAAGGGATCTCTACTCTCCTCCACCCCAGTAAACCAGATACTCCCACCCCAGACCCAAATGCTCCCGATCATGAATTAGCCACCCAATTCAATTCTTTCTTTATTGATTCAATTTCTAAATTAACCTCCTCATTCTCCAACACCTCTCTACTATCTAATACCCCCTCATCCACCCCCACTATCTCTATTTCTATACCCTACTCCTCACCCACTAACTCCTCTACCCCCTCTTCTACACCTACTTTATCCTCATCTCCACCTCCCCAAAACTCCCCCCCTCCTGACTGCCCCCTCTTCTCATTAAATCCAATACCAACATCTACTATTAAGAAACTTCTTCAGAAATTGAAACCATGCACCAATGCTCCTGATAATATCCCTTCTTACTTTCTCAGTATAGCCACTGAAACCCTTGCCTACCCCATTAGCATTTTAATTAACCGCTTTCTACAAGAATACACAGTTCCCCAAATCTGGAAACAAGCCTTTATTATACCTCTACATAAAGGTGGTAACAATAATAACATTACTAATTTCCGTCCCATAGCCATCCTGTCCCCCATTTCTAAACTCTTTGAAAAATGTGTCCAACTTCAGCTCCTTCCTCACCTCCTAGACAACCATCTTATAACTCCCACACAGCACGGTTTCAGACCTAGTCATAGCACCATGACAGCCCTCCTCTCCTTCCTTGAGGTTGTAAATAAAGCCCGTGACTCTGGAAAAATTGTTTCCACCTTACTTCTTGACCTCTCCAAAGCCTTCAATACTATCTCACATAGCCTGCTCTTAAACAAACTCTCCAAACTTCACCTATCTTCCTCCTCTTTGAACTGTTTCTCTAGCTACCTATCTAACAGAAGTCAAGCTGTAAAATGGAAAAAAGCTACCTCCTCTTTCCTTGGTACCCCTACAGGAGTTCCCCAAGGCTCCATACTGGGTCCTCTTCTCTTCAACATCTTTATAAATGACTTCCACAAATCTATCCCTTTCTCTAGCATCATCCAATATGCAGATGACTCAACTATCATCTGTTCTGCCTCTTCTATCACTACCCTACAAAAACTTACTCAAGATGCCTTCTCTTCCACAGAGCAATGGATGCTATGTAATCATCTAGCTCTCAATGCTACCAAGACCAAACTAATGTTATTTACTCCTTCTAAAGTCATCCCTCCTGACATGGGTACCTTCTCAATTACTACTCAACACAACTCACCTCTTGAAATAGTGTCAGAAACCAAACTTCTTGGGGTCCAAATCGATAACCTACTGAAATTTAACTCCCACCTGCAAATTAACATAAAAAAACACACCAGAAACTTGGCATGCTTTATAGACAGAACACCTACCTCACATCTGCCACTAAAATCACTCTTTCTACCTCCTTCCTAATCCCATCCCTTCTATATGGTGCCCCACTACTAACTAATCTTCAGTCCTTGTTAAAAAAACAACTTACCTCCTGCTACAACAAAATTGCAAAATTCGCCACCAGCCAAAAGTCATCCACCCACCACTGCTTCTCCCTCCATAAGCTAAAATGGCTAGAACTTCCCAATCAACTAACTTACACTCAACTAACTCTAGCCCATAAGCTTATTCTCAACCCTTCCCTCTGTCCCTCTCTTTCTTCTGCCTTTAAAATGCACCTACCTAACAGAGTTCTAAGGTCAAATAATCAAAATCTACTCGAAGTACACAAACCGACTTATCCCCCAGGCAAAAACCTTCTTTCCTTCAGCCTCGCTCGCCTCTGGAACTCCCTACCTCCACTCATCCGCACCACCTCTAACCACTCTGCCTTCAAAAAGTCTCTTCACCTTCATCTAGCATCTCAGTGGGAATGCTCTTGCTCCCACCCCACATAACTAACTCTACTTAATTCTCCCTCAATACCATATTCTACTTCTATAGCTATGATATTTGTTCTCTAATCAGTATTATGTTACATTTATTTTATTACTAGTACGTTTCTTCTTATTGCATTAACTGTTATGACTGCTATTCTAATTTGATGAGTTCTACATTTTTTTTCTGTTTACACAATATTAATAACTCTCTGTACTAATATTGTTACTGTTAAATGTTGAAAATACCTTCTGTTATGGAGCTTTTCTCCCCAGGACTCCATTGAAAATGGGTTCTTTATGGCCCAATGGACTATCCTGGTAAACCAACGGCAATAAATAAAATAAAATATAAATAAATAAAATACCAAAGGCTTATACATTATCTAGTTATGTAAGTATTCTCTGCATGGCAGCAACAGAAAGGCTTTCAGTGTTGGCAATTCTTTGACAGTATGCTTATTAAAGCTTACTTGCATGTTACAATCTCAGACAAGCTTACCTGATGGTCATTAAAGCATTGTTACTTAAACACAGAGCAACAGGCACTTTCTGAGTAATAATAAGCATAAATCAATAGTATAAAAAATGACAGAAACCAGAACATTCTGCAAAATCAAGGACAGAATAAAAGTAGCACTTGTATCTACCTTGGATGGGGGGATACTCTGCACATTTACACTGCATAACTGCTCCTTGACTTGCTTGGACACATCCAGAGTCACTACATGGGGGAGTGGGATGCAACAAGTATGTCACAATTTGAAATGTCTCTGTCTGACTGTGATGGCTCTGACACATTTGTCATACTTCTCAACCTCAGAACAAGAAATATGGACAGATCCATACATGGAAGTGGGACAAAGGCCCAAATATAAGGACAATTTTTAAATATTGCTCTTATAAACATAGAAAGATAATAGAATAGTAGGCATTGCATTAGTATGAATTTTCTGAAAGGTACAAAATCTGAAACTCAAATGTCTGCCATTATTTTCTAACTTCAGTCTTTAATGATTTGCCACTAATTTGCCAAAAAACACGATTTTATGAAAAATGGACCAAAAATGTGATGCAAAAATATAAAATAGCCACACAATACAGCTGGGAACCTTACTTTTTTTAATATTAGTACTGCTAACTTGAGCAGCTAACAAAATAAAAGAATCTAAGTGCATTTCTGAAATAAAAGTAATCTATAACTCTGATTATTACAGTTATTTCTTAATTGTAAACCCTCCATGTTTTCTTCCAAAATTGCCATTTTGCGGTGGGATTATTAGGGGAAGAGCAACATTTTGAGCCAAAATTGGGGACAGTTGAGAGGTTTGGATATGCCTAATTCTATAAAGCAATTTATTTGCATGTACCTCTCAACCTGTTAATGCAGGAAATCTGGACAAGGCCAAATATACTGGGGGAACATATAAACAGTACTACAAACTGTTGTATAAACTGTGACAATTGATAGAATAATAGGTCTTGCTTTAGCATGCATTTTCTGAAGGTTATGAAGTCTGAAACTCAGTGTCTGTCATTATTTAGTGACTTAATTCCTAAATTATTTGCCAGAAAACCACACATTGTATGAGGAACAAACCAAAAATAAGAAGCAAAAATCTATTCATTCTGTGAAAATCTGGACAATTGAGAGGTATAGTTCAGCCGGGGCTGTCTTTGAGTTTCCCGCCCTTCCCCCTCACAAAATCATGGTTGAATGGAGCCTCCCCCCTGCAGCCATTCCAATGAACCATTAATTGTCTATTTCACTCCATTTACTATAAACAGTAATGTGCATACTGATTTACTTATATGATGATTTGGACTTCATTTGAAAGTTTTATTTTGCATTTTACAGCACAAACACTAAGACATCTGCTAAATAAAGCAATGCAATCTCACAATAAAAACAGACTTAGCATTAAAACTTCTCTGCCCTTGAAAATCACATTAATTGAATCAGCATTGAAACCCTCATTTAAAGAAAATACATTTTGCCAGTGGCAGATAAAGATTAACTTTGGGTTGTTTTCAAATCATAGGCCCCTTGCACACAAAATATACGCATGGTCTTTGATACACCTTCCTAATTGTATTAAATTATATTCCTTGTATAATATAGTACAGTTGTTAGAGGGCGTTTTAAATTTGTTTTGAACATTTTTCCAGTAAACAATGAAACAAAATGCATGCACCAATAACGACAAAACTGCCCAGTTCAGAACATTTCTATCATAAAAGTCTACTCAAACTTCTACAGTCCACCAGTATCAGTAAATATGCACAATCTCTGAAGAAGTAAAAGTCATCTAAATAATTCCACATTAAAGAAATCTGTAACTAATGAAGAGGTTGCTGCTAGCAATCAACTTTATATTTCATTGTTTCATCTACAAATAAAGTGTCTGTTGCCCTTGAGGAATAAATTGCCTAAGTTGCATTAAAAAAAACAATAAGCTAGTAATATTGCAATAGGGAATGGATGGCAAACTGTTAATAGGCTCATAGTTACTAGGTATCTTCACCAAAAATGACTGCAGCATCCACCCCCTTTACAATACACCACAGTATCAGCAATGCCTCTGCTTACTGTGGGAGTAGAACACACAGCCTTCTGCATCAAAAGCAAGTACACTACCTATTGTGCTATTAACAATATACGCAGACTTGGGATAAGCAACACTAAACTTTTGTTCCCCTGCAGCTCCCAGCTTCTTGTAAAATCTACTTGACACTCAGCTGCATCTCTGAACTTTGCAGCACAAGAAATCTGGAAAAATCCAAAATCGGGGGGGAACCAAATAACAGGGACACATTTTAAACATTGCTTGTATAATGTTGGAAAGTTGTTAGAATAAGATGCTGTGTTACCACCATACATTTCACTGCCAAGTATTGAACCCATGACCCTGTGCAAAACAGTCAGAGCAACATACCACTATGCCAAATCATCTGCTTTATGAAAGAATGGAAGACTGAAACTTAAATGGCTACCATTTAGTGAATTCAGTTCTCACAATAGCTGTCAACATCTTAGCACAAAACACCTGAACAAAGCCAATAATGGGAGAATACAGCCCCCAAACATATTCAGTGAGTTTAGTTATCACCATAGTTCTCAACCTTGGCACATAAAACCTGGACAAAGCCAATAGTGGGGGAATACAGTCCAAAAAATAGGAACAAATATCCATTGAGGACACCAGAGCAAACCCACTGAGGATATGCAGACTCCACACAGAAAGCACTCGAGCCAAGAATCAAACCAGACAACCTGCAGCTGTCAGGCAACAATGCTACCACTGCACCACTGCACTACTGGTTGTGTTTAGAAACAAAAATACAGAAACCACAGATTTTATGAGGAACAGAACAAATATGAGGCAAAAATCTGCAAATATTTTACAAATGGTGGTGGGTAGGGAATTCAGTCTCTTGCTACTTGGGCTCAAGGTACAGGGTTCAAGCCTTATTCTTTACCCACCAACATGTAGCAACTGGGGGCATTTTATACACACACACACACACACACACACACACACACACACACACACACGTACACAAAACCTCCAGCAGATCACACACACCCTACCTCCAGCAGATCACACACACCCTACCTCCAGCAGATCACACACACACCCTACCTCCAGCAGATCACACCACACCCTACCTCCAGCAGATCACACACACACACCCTACTTCCAGCAAATCACACACACGCACCCTACCTCCAGCAGATCACACGCACACACACCCTACCTCCAGCAGATCTCTCACACACACACACACACACACACACACACACACACACACACACACCCTACCTCCAGGAGATCACACACACACACCCTACCTCCAGCAGATCACACACCCTACCTCCAGCAGGTCACACACACCCTACCTCCAGCAGATCACACACACACCTAATCTCCAGCAGATCCGATCCTCCATGGTGGCCTGAATTCGTCCTCTGCAGCAGCCTGATCACCATCACCTGTCTGTCCTCCATAGCAGCCCACGCAGGCTGTTCTGGTTTCCCTGCGAGATGTGAGTAGGCTGGAGCCTCCAACCTGTGGGCAATGCAGTCCAGTGTACATGCGGTCGTCACCACACAAACTTCTGGGCTGGCAGGGTGGAGTTCCCACTGCCTAACAGAGCAGTCTGGAGTTCAGGAACTAAGCACGCATGCATGTGTGGAGTTCTGGACTGCCTAACACAGCAGTCAGGAACTAAGCACGCATGCATGGAGTTCCGGGACTCATGAATTTTTTTTTTATTTTTTATTCTACTAACTTTTCTACAGTTGGGGGGAGACTATTTTTCTTTTTTCTTTTTACACATGGGGGGCTGCAGTCCTGCAGTCCTATAGCATGGGCAGCCCCTGTAACTGTGCATAAACAAGCTTTGGGTATTTGCCAGAGAGCTGACAGCATTTCTGTTACATGCTTCTAGATCTGAAAAGAAAAATGTGAAAGTAAAGCGTATTAATTGAAGCAGTTGCCTTTGTGTATTTATTGTACTTAGTACAATACAGTAATAAGACTAGTTGATTACAATAAGTAGTTAAATATACTTTGGTGTGCTTGCATGTAAATACAAGTAACAGCAAGATAACAAACAGAAATACGTGCATAAAATTCACAGAATTCTTCACCCCCAACCAAGTGTTCTTCCCTTCTTCGTACGGCCTTTTAGTGAGACAATCTGGCCAAAAATGTCCTCCATCCCTATAGCTGATATAGGATGGTTCACACTCCCAAGAGAAATTACTTTTCTCACACATCTGTCTGAGCAGTCCATACCAAAATGCTTTTCAGCATAACAAATGTAACATTTAGTGGGTTAGTCCCTGTAATACACCACACCCCTCTAACTTTTAACAGTTATCAAACTATTTCAATGGCACAAACAATTGTCAGTAACATGCAGATCAACAGAAAATTCCCAGCCCCGAGTTCACAAGTGCATTTTGTAATTTCTTATATAAACATGGCACATATAATTTCAACAGCAGTTTGAATACCACAGTCTGTTAAAGTTTCATTCTTAAAAGAAAAAAAAAACTTTACCCAACTTCTTATTGTTTGCAGTCAAAGCTTAAGAAGAAAAGTTCTTTCAAGGACTAGCAGTATGAAGAGTCTAGTTTGCATAAACATAAATCATACTTCTAAGCACTTTCTAAGAAAGTGCTTTATACAGGCTCATTAGAAACATGATGTAATCTGCATAACCTTAAAACTCAGAAACAAAATAAGTAAACTAAGTCTTACTCTTAAAGAAAAAAAACAGTGTCCAGACAGTGGTGCTACAGTTCCAAAAAAATAAAAAGAGGTGACATTTATGTGTTACTGAAGCAAGTGAAGACATGAAGTCACATTGCTGCTACTAGCATAGATGGGAAGGATGCTCAGATGAAGTCTCTGCCATGGCTGTTTCTTCGAGGTATCTGAACACAAGGAACAGCACAGAGTGAATCCAGCTCTCATATAGGTCCCTCCGGCAATGATATACTGTACCAGCAGATTGTTTCCTCTCAGGTTCCTTTTCTCATGTTCCTGTCTGTCCATAAGTTCAGCACTCATAGAATTAGAAATTGTAGTTTGAGACAGATGCATCCATTACCTTTTCCAACATCTCTGTCTCCAAACTTCATTTCGCTTAATTCAAGTTCTTCATCGTTCATCTGTGTAATATGAGGTCCTTTATTAAAAAAAAAATATTCAGTTTTAGAATGAGTGGAGCAGATGCCTACCACCCCTGCCCTAGTGGACTCCCAATTAACAAACAGACAGCACTCTCAAGCAGTATTTGCCACAGTGCAGGAACATTTCTGTGATGACTTGACCAAATTTCCTCTAGTCATTGTGAATACCACCTAAGGTCCTCCCAGAAAAGGTGACAGCTTATCAGAGCTAACCCAGTCAACAAAACATACTGAAATAAATTCATGCATACATACATAAATAATTTGGTGTCTCTGTGCCCTACAACATGCATCCAATCTTCCCCAGAATCAGTTTCAAAGTAACCTGCATTCCCTATCTCGACTCACTTACCAAAACTAATAATCCCCCTGGTATCTGACAATCCAGTCACTAACGTCATCTTTTTGTGTCCATACTGCTGCAATCTCCTTGGCTTTGTGGATAAGCATCCTACTTATCCAGTTTTCAACCTTTGCCTCTTGAGTCATCCTCTCTGCTCACGCTTGCTGCATCCGTTCCTGGGCTGCACATGATCTCTCTTCGTACAAGCCATGTTTAGTGCCATTCATCCTCCATGCTTCACTTCTGGTTTTGTGGCTCATTCTGCCTACTTCACTGCTGCTGCTTTCTGTAGCCATGTTCTGTAGCCACGTTTGCATCTGCCTTGTCTTCTTCATGTCGCCGCTGTCTCTCTTGTTCTACCTCATTAGTTTCCTTCTTCTTGTCCTTTCTTTCGTGGCTACTTCTCTCACTTTCTCCATTTACCTCACTGTGCTCTACCCACTTACTGTAGTCTACTATCACCTCTGCTCATATATTCCAACCTCTTCTTTAAAAATGCCGTGATGTAAGGTCACATGGTCTGATAAATTGTATACTATTGTGTGTGGTCTAAAATAATGATGTCAACAGCCAGACACACCATACCTCTCAACCTCTTAGTGCCAGAAATCTGGACAAAGCCCGACAAAATGGGGGCGCAAAGGCCAAAAAATAGGGGCATATTTTAAATATTTCTCTTATAAACTTAAAATGTTGTTAGAGTAGCAGGGTTTGTTTTAACATACATTTTCTGAAGGATTTGAAGTCTGAAATTCAAATGTATGCCATTATTTAGTGACTTTAATCCTCATATTATCCCAGTGATTTGCCAGAACACTACAAATTTTATGAGGAACAGACCAAAAACATGAGCCAAGAATCTGGACATTATGTAAAAATCTGACAGTTGAGAAGGATGTGTACACCACTTCAAGTCCATCCCTTCAGTGAGCCCTAAATGTCACACAGTCAAATATAGCTAAAGCAAGATGAGGTTATTTATTCATTTTTGAACTAAAGAGTAGCTCCAACCTCCAGGAAATGGTTGTCTGCAGGGTGATTTGGCTGGGAACTGGAAAATGCGATACAAAAAGTTTTACTTCCTCCTGACTGCTTGCAGAAGAGCAGACAGAGAGAGAGAGAGTGAATACAACCATGGTAAAATAGAATTTTCAGATATACTGTGAGTTGAGTACAAATATCTTCCATATATCTGTCATTTGTTGTTCAAAATGGCACAACATATCATAAAAGGTAATGAGGCTTATGTTACCGAATTAAAAAACTAAGCCAAAGGCTGTGCTTTTGGTGAGTTACATGATTAATCAGTACATGAAGAACTGTATGTTACATATGAAATAATCAGATGAGAAGTAGTAGATTGCTGCAAAAAGCAAATTTAACATTAAATAACATTAAATAAAGCCAGAGATGTACACAGAGTGACTGAAACTGTTTTGGTTCTAGGAGAAGAGTTGGTGGAAGAATAAGAAGTGTATAAAACAGCTTTTGAAATTCAGTGGAAGAAATGTGTCAAAAGAAGGATTCATGACATAAAAATGTGTTGCAATAAGCATGAGATTAGGCATGAGATGTGGTTAGAAGCATGTTACAAAGGAATATCCTGCAGATTATCAATTGTGTAACATCTGTAGCACAAATCTGAGAAATGACTAAAAAAGGATGCATATGGCAGCACAGATCCACAAAAACAATTTATTTGTAGGTACAACAGGCATTAAAGTAATGCACAAGATGCAGAAATGTAACACAGAGAATTTACTGAAGCAAGGGGCTCTAGCAAAGATATGGACAAAGAAGTTCAAAATAAACAAATATTGATGTTTAAAGTAGATACTGGGAGAGAATGCAACATGATGTGTGATTAAATGTTCAAAGCACCAAGACCGAATGAATATGTTAAAATTATGCATAAGATGATTGCTTATTCATTCCATAAGGTGGATTAACTTGGTCAGGCATTGCGTAGTTGCAAATATAAAAGTACAAGATTCCTTCCCAAATAATTTAAATGGAAGCTCTATCAACACTAGGTCATTTGAGTTGCCATAAACTTGTTATGGTGAAAAGACTCATTATGGTAGGGTAAGGAATGATGCTTTGTTTTATAAATATGAAGACATATTTACTGATCTGGCATGTTTCCTATCTATGCATTGCTTTCAGAAAGACATAAATCTTGACATGTTACCAGTCATGTTCTCTAAGGAAAATTTTAGGAGCTCTGGGATGTAAAACAGAAAGGGAGCTGAACAAATATTAAAGGCAAATTGTAACTGCGTGTATGTTAGATAGTGGAGATGTTCTTTCCATTCTAGACTTTTAAGTGCAGTACAGTCGTGGTCATGAAAAGAGGTGTTGGCTGTAAATGTTGCAGCTTCATTGTAACATTGTTCAAGTTTTGCTATTGCTGATGCCTGTAAGTTTGTAAGGATGGGCATATCATATAGAAATGGAAGGAGAAGGTTTGTGGTTGGTAGAGTACTTCTGGTTCATCTAGTAAGGAAACTTTTCACTCTGTAGAGTATGCTTAGTTTTTGGTCACTCCTTTGAATAGAATTTTAAATACGGAGGTCATATCTTAGGTTGCCATCTCTTGTCACCTCAAATAGTTTAGTATGGGAGGTGACAATGATGGCCTCATAAAAGGAGAGAATTTTGAAGTTAGACTTTTCTTGATGGAGAATTTTAAAAGCAGCAATTTGTTTTTCTTTGTTAGAAGTTACAGACATTTTACAGTGGCTGAAAAAGCTTCTTGGGTGATTTGCTTGAGGTGTATTAGGAGGAGCAGATAAGGGTGGAATAATTTGCATATTTAATTAGGGAAACTTATTGGGTGGATGAGGGGAGAGTATTGGTGAGTCTATTAAAGAAGAAAGGGTCAAGGATGAATCCTTGTGGCACAGCAGTGGTTACAGGGAGGTATCCTTGTGGAACCGCAGTGGTTACAGGGAGGTATCCTTGTGGCACAGCAGTGGTTACAGGGAGGTATCCTTGTGGCACAGCAGTGGTTACAGGGAGGTAAGAGGAGAGAATGGAGAGCCATTTCCACTTTCGCTGGCTTTGGTGATGGATTCTGTGAAGTCAAGGAGCACAGTTAGTGCTATGAGAGGGACAGAAGCCACATTGGGTGGGGGTAAAGTGTTCTTGGATTATATACTTTAATAGGTGTTTCAGTGTATATTTTTGTAATATTTTACAGAGGGGTGCGGAGATTGTAATAATTCTAAAGCATTAATTTCTGTTGATGAGCCACCTTTATAAAGACAAATAATCTGTGACTTTTTCCAAAGGGGAGGGATATGAGATTCCTGGATGGACCTGTTTATGAGTATTGCAATAGGAAGGGCAATACTACAGGCAGCTATTTTAACTTACTCACCTGGAAGGTTATCTGCTGTTGTGGAGCCTGGTTTAAGCTAATTTTGGAGCTGTTTTATATAGGATGTACACACAGGTTTTAGGGTAAATGTAAAGGTACAGGTATGTGATTGTTGAGAGACATTAGTAAAGAGGTGCAGGGAATCTTTGGTGAGGGAGGCTATGCTATCTAAAAAATATGTGTCAAAATGAATTACACTTTCAAGAGGGGTTTGTTGGGAGATGGATTCAGAGTATATTTTTGTTGGATTTCATCAGATGAAGTTCTTTTGATATATATGCAAGAAAAAAGCACTTAAATATTATTAAATAATTTTTTTGTGTTGAATGCTGGCATTTTTCAAGACACTTTGTAGTTTTTGGTTATTTGTATTTTGCATCTTTGGGTTTTAGCTTGTGGTGTTCCTAGCATAACATGTCAAACAGACTCACAGTAGCACCATTTTTTATACAAAAAATTATGTAAGCAACACAGGCAATAACAATGGCATCTTATTACAGTAAGTCAGTAACAAGCATTACATTGACGTAAACCATTTGCAATGGTGTCTAAGCAATCAGTGCAGTTCAGAATAAATCACAAGCTAAACCCAAAACATTCTAATCATTTGCAGCTCAGTCACAAACAGTATCCTAACAAAGTGTTTGCAATGACACCTAAGCATTTAGTCCAGCCCAGTGAAATTCAAACTAATACATAATATTATAAGTAGAGTGTGTTCTGCAAGGTGATTACAATGGCAAACACTGCGAATATGAGTAAGGTTGGCTCTAGCTGTATAGACAGGTTTGTATTTTGTCAGTAGAAATGATTAAACAAACTTATAGTCTCACATTATTTCATTAACTGTAACTGTGAAGCAGTATTTACAGCTGGGCAGTCATACAGTTAATGAGGGTCTGAGCTGCTATTAGTCTCATTCCAATATGCTTATTTTAAGATAATCTCTATTTAAAAACTGAGATTATTGTGTGTATGTGTGACTTAGGCATACAGTTATCTCAGGTAAGGTCTAGGTGAAGTGGTGGAGATGACTAATTGGTGAACAGTGCATCATGGGACTTTCCCAACCCCTTTGAGACTGGAGTTCAAGTGGCTTTATAGTGTCTTTACAGTTCTGATGATCTACAGGTTTAGGGTGAATGCACTGAAGAGTAAAACTACTCACTGAATCACATATTAAGTAAACTGAAAGCATAGCCTCAAAATGAACAAGAATAATTGTAAAATCAGAGTTACAGAGCTGAGGTACATCGGCCATATTGTAATTTTAGAGAACTTCAGACCAGATGATGAAAAGGACAGAGGCATTGTACAACTGCTTCTACCAGAGGATAAACAGCTGCTTATGAGACTTCTAGGCAAACTGCAGTATATTTCAAAAATTTATTCAGAATGTGTCTAAAACAAGTGTGGCATTGAGGAAATTATTGAAACAAGATATGGCATTCAGTAGAGTGAAGAGAAAGAAGAGTTCTGAATTGCTCAAACATTTAGTTACTACAATACTTACATTGAAGTAGTTTGATGTGAATGATCCAGTTGCAGGTAGATGCCAGTCAAAGTGATATTGGTGCTATACTCATGCAATGAGAGAAAAGAGCTAAGTGTAATTCAAGGGTATTTACTGACTGTCAAAAAACATACAGTCACAAAAATCTCTTAGTAGTGGCATGTGACTGCGAAGGCTGCCAGTCCAGCCAGCTAGAATTTTGTAAATAATTTTATGTCATTTGTGAATAGTAATACAATTTGTATGCTTGTCTTAGAAATGTTCTGTACTGAGCTTCAAGATTATAACCACAGTGCACCCTGCTGGAAAAGAGTAGAAATGTATATAAACTGGGAACACTTTATAAGCTTGAAATACTGAAATCTCAAATTTCAGTATCTCGAGTTCATAAAGTGGAAGGATCGGAAGATCGCAACCCCAGAAGCACGGAATTCAAAATCTCGAATGTGGGAGATTTTGAATTAGCAGTCCTGGTTTGTTAAACAGATCTTAATAAACTATCATCCTGCTATAACCACATTGCCAGATTTGCTACTGGCACAGCCTACCGGACACACCACTGTCACAACCTAAATTACCTAGGATGGCTTGAACTGCCAAGCCTATTGCAGTTCAACCAGCTAATAGTGGCACATAAAGACTTTTACCAACCAGAAAATACACCTGCACTAAAAAATATTATCAGCCCCTACACCAGCACCCAGCCACTGCGATCATCCACTAGACTCCTACTTCAAACATACAAATCCTACTACTCAGCTGGGGACTCTGCCAACTCTGTTGGAAAAATATGGAACAGACTCCCAGCTGACTTGACTCTAGAACACTCACTAAGGGCCGGATTCACGATGGCTTGCATGGAGTCTAAGAGTAGAGTAAGACTCCATGCAGCCATCATGTCCGACGAGCGATCCAGGAACAGCCTGTAGGGGAGTGTAAGAGGGCTCCTAAAACGGCTCTTACACGGACAGGGCTCGGAGATGCAAATCACCTCAATTGTAGGCGAAAGGCATGCAAATGAGGTAGATTTGCGATTCAGGAAACCCGAACCTGTCCGAGTAAGAGCAGTGTTATTTGCAGAAATGTACTCAGTTGACAACTGAGTACCACTCTGCAAATAGCAAAACGGAGCTGTGACAGCTCCAAATAAATGTTGCATCCAGTGCAGGAAGCATGCCAATGGCCAAATATACGGCCATTGGAAATGTTCCCTGATGCAAAATTAAAATGCATTTTTTTCGCCGATTTCTGATGTTTAAGCATAGCGCAGCACTGCGCAAATGGGCTGCACTCTGAAAACCAGAATACTACAAATTAAAACCCACAAATGTGGATTTTATTGAAAGTGGTAATGTACAATGCAAGGGAATGGCAGGCTGAAGACAAGATGGCCACCAAGTAGAGGTTGCTAAGGGGGGAAGCTCAGTCTAAGACATGTAACCAAGCATTAGTAGGCAATCCTATGTAAATGAGTGAGAGGATAGTGAATCGCTAGTTTACATAGCAAATGAGCACAGTCAGTGGAGTGTAGAAGTAGGATATGGGGAGTAACAGAGTAGAAGATAGGTGACATCACGAGGGGGGTATGTATGAAAGAAGTGAAGCTCATTGGAGCAGAGTGGCATGTGTCAGCTGTCATTCAGACATCATGGAAAGAGGTGTGTCAACAGGTAGGCTAGGGAAAGCCAAGAAATGGAAGGTGTATACCACGGATAACACCAAAGTTTCTTGCTGAGCGTGCATGCACGCGTGTGCGCACGTGTAAACCCGAGTAAGACAGAGTGCGCGAGTGTAAGCATGAGTGTGCGTGTTTAAGCCGGAGTAAGCATGTATAAGGCTGTTTAAATAGTTGTAAGCGCGTTTGCGCTGGTGTGCGCGCGTTTCCCGAATAAGCAAGTTTTAGTCCGTGTAAGCATGTGTGCGCACGTGTTAGTTGCTGTGCTCGTGTTTGCACTTGTGTGCGCGGCGCTAGCCCCCTGAGGAAACAGAAAGGAAAAAGGAAGAACAACAAATAGTAGGAAGCTACCAGGGAGTACTAGCAGAGCTAGCAGGTGAAAACAATCAGAATCAGGCAATTACACAGGCAGTACACTAGCCCAGCCCAGCCTAGCACTTAAAACTCTACAAACAACAGTCCATTATGTTTCTCACAACAGACACTGCAGTAAGCTAATAGAAGTGAAAACTGAAAAAGCTTTACTGAGACAAAAAAATGTTAGGGGCTGCCATTGCTGTTATAAGGCAACATATGCAACACGCTGAGGGTGGTGACAATGGAAATGCTGCTGGACAACCCACAGTGAGGAGATGGAGAAGAGTGTACAGGCCCAGGGTAACCTACCAGGGGCTACATGAGCTGGAGATAGTGGAGCACTATAGAGTGGACAGAGACCTCCTGCAGCAAATTGTTGAGCTGTGCAGGCCACGCCTCACACACAGAACCAACAGAGGGGAACCCATCCCAGTGGAAACCAAGGTATGTATTGGCCTAAGAATATTAGCAACAGGTACCTTCCAGAGACCAACTGGTGATATGATGGGGATATCACAGGCATCAGCATCCAGGGTACTACACCAGTTCCTGGATGCCATGTCAGCACATGTCGGTGAGCATGTATATTTCCCCAATTCCCGTGAGGTATTGGTCAGCAATATGCATCTCTTCCAGCAAATAGCGGAATACCCTGAGGTAGTGGGTGCAATAGACTGCACGCACATACGCATCAAAGCACCAGCCGGCGAGCGGGGTAGGGTCTATTTCAACCGCAAGTGCTTCCCCTCCATCAACTGCCAGGTCGTGTGTGATGCCCAGGGCATAATACTGAATGTGTGTGCAGGCTGCCCTGGAAGCTACCATGATTCCCATATCTGGCATCTACGCAGCTGTACCAGACATTTGCCAATGGGGACATCCCACATGGTCACATAGTGGGGGATGCTGGCTATGCACTGGAGCCATGGCTGATGACACCCATCAGAAATGCACACACACCTGAACAGGAACGCCATAATGAGGCACACGCACAAACACGTAATATAATAGAGTGTGTGTTTGGGCTGCTCAAGTCATGGTTCCGGTGCCTGGACACATCTGGTGGAGCCTTGCAGTACTCACCAACTACATGTACCCAAATTGTCATGGTATGTGCTATGCTACATAATATGATCCTGCAAAAACAGCTGCAGCAGGACCATCATAGGCCTGGGCCAAACAGCCCCCCACCATTGCCAAGGCCATCACAGACAGAGCGTGACTCGGAGGAGGAACAACCTGAGCCTGCCCCAGTAGGCAGAAGGAGGCATGCCCAGTATGCTTTGGCCTTGGCAAAGAGGCAACGCATAGCACATACACTGGCTCAGTAGGAACTCTGGAAATGATACCCCTCTCCGACTCGCACATAAAGTAAAAGGGATGCCTAAGTTGACACTACCTGCTTCCAAACATGTGCAGGGAGTGTAGTATGTGCATCCGACATAGGCAGCCCTGCTGCACCACCTAAGGCATGAATGCCATGTGTTAAGCAATATAAAGCAGTGCTAAACAGCAATTACCACCATGTAGTATATGCAAACAAAATCGCACACACCAACTACCACAACTGTGGTCAATGTTCAGTAATATTGGGCAACGTCCAGCAATGTTGGTGAATATTGAGCAATGTCGGACAAGCCTGGTCTAAGTAGGGCATAGCTGAACAAAAGCCAGCATGCTCATATTTGCTTAACAGGCCCTTAAGCAGTCTGGTCTGCTCAGTATGAAAATATAAAGCAGTGATGGGCCTCTAACCCAGGATACTGTGCATTATGGCCAAAGTACTGAACCACTAAACCATGACAGTATTGCAGTGGTCCACCTGTATGACGGAATGTTGATAAGTCTATGCAAAGTATTCCATGGAAACCTTACAGGCACAGCATAATCTTTGTTGAGTTATGACACAAAGGTGAGTCCTGCAGTGAGAACAGAACCTGACTTCCAACACACACAGTATAAATGTTAATATTGGTCATGTTCGCACACATCAGCAAATGTAGTGGACCTCAGACAGCAACATACTGAAGGGTCACACTGGGCATGCTCACACACTTGAATAAATGAGACAAATGTCAGGCAACAAAACATGTAATGTCAGAACTGGGCATGCTCACACACTTAGGCCATGTCTGAGTACAGCAGTGGGCCACGCATATCTGGCAGTTGCATGTGTTAACCCAGGAACCTGTCACTATACAGCAATCTGCCCTGTGCACACAGTTATATGACAACAGACACATCTATAATATAGTGGAACCCTGTCATAATCAAATATGTTCTGCAGATACTGAAGTACTTCATGGAAACTGGTAAAGCAAAGATGGTAAAGACCTGCAAACAGCATCAGCAATAAACATTGTGCATCTTGAACATTAGCATAGGTTCAGAGGTCGATACTAGGCTATCTGCCCTAGGGCATGTACAAGCCTAGCCAGAGTGTGTTTGGCATTCACAACCCTGTCAGATTGCTACACTGTGTGTGTGTGAATATTAGGTCACACAAGATAGCCCATGTACGTTTATGCTAGTGTGCCTCTGTCTAGCAGGGACACAGAAGATATCCCAGGGGTAAATATACAATCATGCATACAGTCATCAAGATGTCTCCAGTAGGTGGTCAGTGGGTGGCTCTGCCTATGTGAAACTGGGATTACTTTCTGTAGTGAGTGGAGCCTCTGGGATAAGAATCTGTCCCTCCACAATGTCCTATTAACATCTGTGCTGAGGTATACATCCCTGCAGTGTGTAGCTCCAAGGGAGTTGGATATCCTGAGGTGGAGCATGTCCAGTAATTCTGCTTTGGGTATAGCAGTAAACAACAGGCACACATCATATCTGAGTAGGTGGTAAGCGACTGAGTAGAGCTGGAGTTACTGTATCTGAACTATGCAGGGCATCTGTGTGAGTCCCTAGATCTGCTTGGTGAGGACCGTCCGTGGCCAGTACAGTTGCTGCAGATGTCAGGTAAGGTACACCCCAAATGTGGCATTGTAACCAAGCATGGATGTGATGAGTATAGGGGCACAATGACCTCACTCTATCTAGATGTGAAACCATATGGGATAAGGTGGCACACATAGAAGATGTGTCCAACCACTTTGGCAACGTGAATGTTAAAGGCGACAGTACAAATAAGTGATGTCCCCAAACCCCTAACAATTCCTACCATATGTAATGGAGTACTACCTATGTGGTAATGTGTGGGCATGTTGTTACTCCCAAAGGGGATGACTATGCAACTAATGGCATTTAGCTGTAGGCCATGGCTCAGGCACCAGTCATCCATCTCTGTGAGACCCTGATTGAGTATGCATGTGGCAGTTGGAGAGTTGATCATGGCACCCAGTTTGCAGTCAAGTGCAAACATGTTCAGCCATATTCCCCCTGTGATAGCCTGTACGTAAGACAAATATATACTGAACAAGAGAGATCCCAGGACCTAGCTGTGTGGGATGCCATGTGTAACTGGTGTATAGTCAGACATGGCACCTGCAATCCTGACCATGTGGGTGCTATCCCTGATCTAGGTATCAATCTATTGTGTGAGATATGTGCCCAAATTGACGCTGGTGAGCCTATGCATAATGGCCCAGTGGGTTATTGTGTTGAATGGTTTTGCAAGGTTCAGGTAGGCTGTGTGGATAGCCGTCCCTATGTCGATGGACCTGTTAGCCATTTAAAGAAAACCTACAGGTTCAAGAGGCAAGATCTGCCCACAACAATGCTGAAATGAGTAGGACACAGTGTCTGTAGGTTCCCGATGTCTATGTGTAGGAGTCCTATGACAATATGCTCCATAGCTTTGCAGAACAGGCTACATAGGCTTATAGGACAATATTGTCTGTGGTCCGTTGTGGCACCAACTCTGTGGAGCACGACCACTGTCGCAGTACGCCATTCCTTGGGTACATATCCTGTGGTAACTCCGATATTGAACAGTGATATAATGTGAGGGTTGCGTTTGTCATGATGCTCATGTATGATGCAGGCTGGGACACCATCTGGTCACATTGATACTGTGATATACGCTGTGGGGAGGGCAGCACTCACCTGTTACTGCGTGATGTCAGGGAGGTTATACTCTATTGGGATGGATAGTTGCTCCTTAGGGGGGATGGGTGGGAGACATCTGCACTGAACCTGTTTGCCAGGATGTAGGCAATGCCAGTGAGTTCAGGGTAGGTTTAGTCAGTATGCAGTAACTCACATCATATCAGTGAGTGTCCACCCAGGTTCCTGACATAACTGAAGAAGGCCGTGTGATAGTCCTACGTGTCAGGTGCAATTGTCTGGTAGAAGCGGCCCTTAGAAAAGTCCATGAGTGATTGTAGCTGTCTGCTAGTACAGATCACAGATGCCTTCCCAGTCTGGGATTGTGCTCTATCATGTAGTAGCGTCCTCCTGACATTGTACAGCTTATTAATGGCTGGGGTCTACCAGACAGATCCCCTGCCATTGTAGTAGTGGGTCTTGTTGTTATTTGGGATAGCACAATCCATGCAGTCCACTAGGTGTCCATAGAATGTGTATGTAAAGGATGCAGCAGTGTGAGCCGTATATGCCACTGTCTCAGGATCTCTGAAGGATACCACCTTGCTTCGGTGAAGTGAGATGTTGGCTCATGAGAAGTTCACCTAGATTACCCAGGATGGGTGTGTGGAGGGTATATGTATGTCCTGTGAGATACATGTATGTTCTGACCTTACCAATGAGGGGTATATCACTGGTGTGGAACATAGAGTCCCCATGTTTGTGATGAGCAGGTCCAATATGTATCCCCCCTTGTGGCTGTGCTGACTGGTTGTGCCAAAGCATATGAGTCCACAAATTGTAGTGACTGTTGGGTGAGGTTGTTGGGGCTTGAGTAGTATCCCCAGTCAATATGTGTGTATATGAAGTCACACAATATAATGGTGTCTGTGGAGACCTTCATATTCTCCATTGTTCCCACAAAATCCGAGTGTGGTTCCTGAGTTTGGGAGTGTGTTCTGTAGCAGGCAACAAACTGAAAGACAGTATTGCACAATGGTAGTTGTATATGTATGGTCTGTGATGCTTTGTGCAGTGTTACTAACCTGGAGGTGTGTGTATCTGTGATGTATACGGATACTCCCCCTAGTTGTGTTGTCTGTTCCAAGTCTTGTTGTCAGACAGCATGGTATGAAACATAACCTGGTAGTGCTGGTGTGCATAAGCGAGCCTGAACCATGTGTCTGTCAGTACACAGATATTGCTCTCCTCCATACTGAGGATAGTCCTGAGTGGCCACAATATGATGTTAACACCACTGTTGTTGAGCAGCATTACTCTTAGTTTCATTTAACCTGTAATGTCTATGGAGGTGGGTTTGTCTTCTGAGCCCTGCTTAAAAAAGGCACTCTGGTGGTAGCAAGAGCCTTAGCCAGCATACCAAAGTCCAAGGGTGACAGGTGCAAGCTGTCCATAGTGAAGCTACGTGGCATGTTGAGGATGTCACCATACACTGACAGACACTGTATCCCCTATGAATGAAACAAATTTGTTAGCCAACTGTTAAATGTGATATGTGTGTCCGTATACTGTGACATCATAATTGGTGGGTGTAAGATGCTAGACAAGGTCAGGGTCATACTGGCCTGGGCTACATGATCAGAGTGTACCTCCATGTATCATGTCATGTGGTCCAGGGAGTAACATCTGAGGTTACACACACCAGCATGGACAATGATGGTGCCAGTCTTGTACTTGCTTTGGAGTGACCTGACTGCCTGTGTTATGCGGCAGATCCTGGCACCCAACAGACAGCCCAAAGTGACTATTCCCTTGTCAGGGCTGGTGAGTGGTACGTCAGTGTGTCTGAACATAAGTGTCACCTATTACAAGCGTATTAGGTGTGTTGTTTAGCCCGAAGGGCAGTGACTGTGTGGCACACTGACATTGTAAACTTAGTGATATGTGAGTATTGTAGTGGGGTAGCAGGTGTGTGTGTGTGTCTGCTTTGGAGGTCTCTGCTGCTTAGGTAGAGTACATTTACAGCATCCGAGTATGTCAATGTGTGCTAATGTGGTTTGAGTGCTGTTGCTAGAGGATATGTGAGACTGATATGTGGTGTGTGTGGTTACCTTCACCACCTGATAGACTGTGCCAGTCATGGGTCGAGAGAGTTCAGCTCCCTGTATGTCTATATAGGTGCATCTCACACATATATCTGAGTTTGTTGGAAGGAGGAGAGGGTTGTCTGTGTACATGAGGCAGATGTGACATTGTGTCAATATCACAATATCCACCAGCTGGACTGAAGAGTACACACAAAACCGACCCCTGGACATGCCAGGATATTATCATGACATACTCTGTAGCCTGATCACAAAGGATCAGTAGGGTGTTAAGCGTGTAAAAGAGTATAACAGGGATTAGTGCTCATGTTCGTTAGTGTTTTGTAAAGAGGAGCTGAGAAGGAGTCCAGACTGAATCATGACACCTCCTTCAGCTATGTCATAAATATCAATGTACACACATATATGTCCTGAGTCAGGGCCAACTGTACCTGAGTGTCAATGCCGACATCATGACAAACAGGCCCATATGTACATACCCAGCCCCCACTGACAATAGTCCACATCATCATACCAGGAGATATCACATGTAGAATGGATGAGCAGCTACCCCCACTGCCAAAAGCATGGCAGCAGGTGGAATACATTGATTCCCAATATGTGTCATGCACAAACTACAGAACAAACAGATCATGCACCTGAGCAGTTAGCTGAGCTGCACCCCCTACACAGGATGTGGAACTGTTGAATGTGTCACAGCTACATATGGCACTCCCCACAAGTGTTGGTGCACAACACACCATGGGAAGTCAATTCCAGTACGCCTATGAGGTCTGATCTGCAAGGTCATGGAGTCCATCATGGTTGCAGTCATAAACAGAGCTATTGGAAGCTGACACACACACAACCCCACCAACTGTGGTATGTTCATGTGCGGGTCATGGTTTCCAAACATGCTAGACTGTTTGCAAGGCAGCCACCCAGGACATACATCAATGAACACATCTACACATGTGTCACATAGACTTTGAATAGCCCTTTATCAACATCCCAGACACATGTAGTATCCACAAAACCAAGAAGCTGTGCATAAATATGTGTCGACATATGATGGAATGTCAATGTGTCCACAGATAGATCACACAAGGTAAGGATACTGAGGTCATGTTCAAGCTGTTGACACCTGCTGACCCACATGGACCAGTCCTGGAATGGCATAAAAGAAAGTGTACACACATCACCATGTCCAGTCTGATGATGTCACCATCCTATAAATACAGCAGGAGAAGAGAAACCAGCCAGTAAAACAAATAGCACGCCGTGTTAATGAGTCTCTTTCCAGTATCATAACATAGTTAGGTAGGGGTTTGAATCCTGCAAAGTGTGTGTGTGTGTGTGGGGGGGGTGTATGTGTGCAGTTTCCTTTGAGAGGTGTTCCCTTTTTGGAGACTGTGAAAACTCAGTAAAGGAGGTACATTCCTCTTTGGAAAGGCTGATGATGTCACCATCCTACAAATACTGCAGGAGAAGGGAAACCAGCCAGTAAAGCAAATAGCGAGCCATGTTAGTGTGTTTCTCTCTAGTATCATAACATAGTAAGGTAGGGGTTTGAATCCTGCAAACAGTGTGTGTATGTGTGCAATTGTCTTTGAAAGGAGTACCCTTTATGGAGACTGTGAAAACACACTAAAATAGGTACATTCCTCTTTAGAAAGTTTGATGATGTCACCATCCTGGGGGGGTGTATGTGTGCAGTTTCCTTTGAGAGGTGTTCCCTTTTTGGAGACTGTGAAAACTCAGTAAAGGAGGTACATTCCTCTTTGGAAAGGCTGATGATGTCACCATCCTACAAATACTGCAGGAGAAGGGAAACCAGCCAGTAAAGCAAATAGCGAGCCATGTTAGTGTGTTTCTCTCTAGTATCATAACATAGTAAGGTAGGGGTTTGAATCCTGCAAACAGTGTGTGTGTATGTGCGCAATTGTCTTTGAAAGGAGTACCCTTTATGGAGACTGTGAAAACACACTAAAATAGGTACATTCCTCTTTAGAAAGTTTGATGATGTCACCATCCTACAAATACAGCAGGAGAAGAGAAACCAGCCGGTAAAGCAAATAGCACGCTGTGTTAATGCGTCACTCTCTAGTATCATAACATAGTTAAGTAGGAGTTTGAATCCTGCAAACAGTGAGTGTGTGGGGTGGGGGATTGTGTGCAATTGTCTTTGAAAGAGTGTCCTTTTTGGAGACTGTGAAAACACACTAAAAGAGGTACATTACTCTTTGGAAAGTCTGATGATGTCACCATCCTACAAATACTGCAGGAGAAGGGAAACTAGCCAGTAAAGCAAATAGCGTGCCGTGTTAGTGCGTCTTTCTCTAATATCATAACATAGTTAGGTAGGGGTTTGAATCCTACAAACAGTGAGTGTGTGTATGTGTGCAATTGTCTTTGAAAGGGGTGCCCTCTTTAGAGACTGTGAAAACACACTGAAAGAAATACGTTCCTCTTTGGAAAGTCTGATGATGTCACCATCCTACAAATACTGCAGGAGAAGGGAAACCAGCCAGTAAAGCAAATAGCGCGCCATGTTAGTGCATCTTTCTCTAATATCATAACATAGTTAAGTAGGGTTTGAATCCTGCAAACAGTGAGTGTGTGCAATTGTCTTTGAAAGGGGTGCCCTCTTTGGAGACTGTGAAAACACACTGAAAGAGGTGCATTCCTCTTTAGAAAGTTTGATGATGTCACCATCCTACAAATACTGCAGGAGAAGGGAAACCAGCCAGTAAAGCAAATAGCGCGCCATGTTAGTGCGTCTTTCTCTAGTATCATAACATAGTTAGGTAGGGGTTTGAATCCTGCAAACAGTGAGTGTGTGTATATGTGCAATTGTCTTTGAAAGGGGTGCCCTCTTTGGAGACTGTGAAAACACATTGAAAGAGATGCATTCCTCTTTAGAAAGTCTGATGATGTCGCCATCCTACAAATACTGTAGGAGAAGGAAAACCAGCCAGTAAAGCAAATAGCGTGCCGTGTTAGTGCATCTTTTTCCAGTATCATAACATAGTTAGGTAGGGGTTTGAATCCTGCAAATAGTGAGTGTGTGTGCAATTGTCTTTGAAATAGTGTCCTTTTTGGAGACTGTGAAACACACTAAAAGAGGTACATTCCTCTTTGAAAAGTCTGATGATGTTACCATCCTACAAATACTGCAGGAGAAGGGAAACCAGCCAGTAAAGCAAATAGCGCACCGTGTTAGTGTGTCTTTCTCTAGTATCATAACATAGTTAGGTAGGGGTTTGAATCCTGCAAACAGTGAGCGTGTGTATGTGTGCAATTGTCTTTGAAAGGGGTGCCCTCTTTAGAGACTGTGAGAACACACTGAAAGAAGTACATTCCTCTTTGGAAAGTCTGATGATGTTACCATCCTACAAATACTGCAGGAGAAGGGAAACCAGCCAGTAAAACAAATAGCATGCCATGTTAGTGCTTCTTTCTCTAGTATCATAACATAGTTAGGTAGGGGTTTGAATCCTGCAAACAGTGAGTGTGTGTATGTGTGCAATTGTCTTTAAAAGGAGTGCCCTTTTTGGAGACTGTGAAAACACACTGAAAGAGGTACATTCCTCTTTGGAAAGTCTGATGATGTCACCATCCTACAAATACTGCAGGAGGAGGGAAGCCAGGCAGTAAAGCAAATAGCATGCTGTGTTAGTGCGCCTCTCTCTCTAGTATCATAACATAGTTAGGGAGGGATTTGAATCCTGCAAACAGTGAGTGTGTGTATGTGTGCAATTGTCTTTGAAAGGAGTGCCCTTTTTGGAGACTGTGAAAACACACTGAAAGAGGTACATTCCTCTTTGGAAAGTCTGATGATGTCACCATCCTACAAATACAGCAGGAGAAGAGAAACCAGCCAGTAAAGCAAATAGCGGGCCATGTTAATGTGTCTCTCCCTAGTATCATAACGTAGGTAGGGGTTTAAATCCTGCAAATGCTGACTGTGTGCGTGACACTGTTGGTCAACACAGTGTGGGTTTTGCTTTTACTATGGTATGACATAGTATGATGACAACAGTAAGTGCATTGCAGACATCAGGTATCTGCATGGCAAATATATATGTGTACATGTCCCCTCAATCAGTACATAGGTGTGAAGCCTGCATACTACATGAATACATTTGTTTCCATTGACAGGTTGTGCTGCTGCTACTCAGATTGTAGGTCACATATGTATGTATGTGACATGGCCGTCCACTGTCGTGTTCTGTGGCCAAGGTCATCTGTGGCACACACACCTATGACTGTTACTTAAGAGTAGTGTGAGTGAGGGTATATGCCTGGGGTATATGTCAGACATGGTCATACACAACAAAGTCTGCCAAGAATGGACAGTCTTTATAGGTGTATGACTGCCTTGTGGATATGCATTTAGGCCTCTAATGTGTGTGATACACCTTGGGACTCCACAATACCTATGGATATGTGGATACCAAGGGACACATGACATAACATGGGTCTGTATGTACACAATGGTACCTGACATACATGTTGAGGGCTACCACCGGTGTGGTACTGACGGGTAGTATGTATGGTACATGAGGATGACTATGCCATAGTTGACTTACTGCTATACAGCATTTATCACACAACAGGTATCTGTCTGTATGATACCGTTGTGTAGGATATGTGTCCCATCCAGGGAATGCATTGTAGGCCATTCCATGCATTCCCAGATTTGGATGGACACATCCCTAGTGTGTCTGCATGTACCTAAGGGGGCTATATGACACACAGGTGTGGTCACAGTAATGGGTGGCGGTCATCACCATTGGTTAGTGTTATAGTGTAGCACTGGAAGGATCCAATTGATACTGGGTTCCCTACTACTGTGTGTCATTTGTCAGGACATCATCCAATGATTGCTTATAGTCATGCTGTTGAGGTTGTCTATACTACCAGACTGCAAATCATTGACTGATATTAATGGTATCACCCGCAGCATAGTGTCAACCCATGTCATACACACGTCTACACATGTTAGTACATAACTGTAGTAGAATGCATACTGGCCATTGAAAGATGCAATGGGATGTTAATAATGTGTACAACAGGGTATGCCACACATCCCATGTGTCCACTATGCACGTACATCCAGATAGTGTGCACCCACCATGTTCACGGATGTACACTTGCTAATCTGTACTGCACACATCACACACGTACTGTCCACTCGCTAACACATGCTGGCAACACATCACACATCAGCCAAGTGGCACATGGGTGGATAATACATACTCAGACCTAACAGTGGTGTAAACAATGCTACACTGACAATCAGAGCTTTGATGCATAATGTCTGCTCAATATACCTACAAGGATGTAGTTAGACTTCCTTGTTGACAACTCGCTATTATTGCTACACTGCTATTGTGTCACCCTGTGCATCAGCACCATGTTAGCCTGTCCCTCTGTCAATAATGCAGATGACAGGAGGCGGCACAGGTATCATCATATGCACAGGGTGTTTTGTTGTTTGCCAGAGCCTGACATTGACCCATCCAATCGACATGTCTGTGTGTGTGTGTGTGTGTGTGTGTGTGTGTGTGTGTGTGTGTGTGTGTGTGTGTGTGTGTGGGACAAAAGTACAGCATGGGCCAATGTTGATGTAACATGTGTGTGCATGCGTGAGCCCTAGTTGTTTGCTTAATGTGTGTGTGTCTGCATGCACAGAGCTCCACCATGTGGCTGCCATATACGGTGGTTTGTGGGACAGCCACAGACTGTACCTGCTTGCCTGTACAGATCACTGTCTCTGGCCACGGACACAGTACCTGTGCCTGCCAGGGGTACTACGGACGGTATCGGGTACCAACCCTGACTGGGTACTGTCATCAGAGACAGAGGTATGATGACTGGACCCATGTCCCTGCTGGGACTGGCCAGAACCATGTGCACGTGGTCTACTGGGACGGACAATGAACAGGCCAGCCCCAGCATTGCTGGGGCTGGTACTGCCACTATGGGAGTGGCTGTGAGCTGTGGGCCGTCCGCAACCACTGCCAGCTTGTTGCTGTTGCTGGCATGCATCCTCGTCGACGTCGCAACTGTCCCGCATGGTCCTGGCTTGAGGAAGACATGTTGTGGAGGGCATCTATTATCTCCCCCCAACGCCTATCAATGACCTCAGTGTATGTCCGGATGGCACCGGCAAGGTCACGGATGCTGTCACTGATAGCGGTGTTATGTGACCTCTGTGCCCTAAGTCCCTGCCTGGTGTACCGTTCCATACGTGCCTGAGCCTGCATTACAGCCTGAAACATAGTGGTCATCATAAGACCTGTGAGGGCATGCCTGCCAGGGGCAATATGCCCAGTGGTGCTCCCCCGAGAACCCCTGGACCTCTGCCTATGTGGTACCATTCCAGGTCTATGGCTATGGCTGCTGTGAGGGGATGCATGTGCCATGGGTACCACACTCTCCTGGTCAATGCCAACTGTATGCTGTCCCTCCCCTATGGCCATTGGTGGTAAGGGATGTAATGGCAGTATGAGTGTGCGCATAGATGGGGTTGAACGCTGTGTACTGTCGATTGGTGGACCAACGACAGACCCTGTCAAATCTCCCTGTGCCAAAATACATGTGTCATCATCACCACTATCCATGGCAGTGGCTTCAGGTCACCTGCTGCTTTCACCAAGCCCTACCTCAGCACCTGTGAGAGGAAGACAGGAAACACATGTTACGGTCTGCACATGCACACATGCACACAGGAACACAGGCACACAGGAACACAGGAACAGAGGAACACATGCACACAGGCACACAGGCACACAGGCACACAGGAACACATGCACACAGGAACACAGGAACACATGTACACTTCTCACTACAGCAGATACACACACACACACAACAGAAATCCAAATCATACTCAATACTGGATGAAGGTGGGTGACAGTATCACAAGGCAAACAGTCACGCACACATGTCAGCATGCAGAATAAGTGTTGATCAAGTCCATGCAGTGTGAGTGTAGACAGCCATAGTTAATGACAGTGTACATGGCTGTGGTGCATGTGTGTACATGTTCAGTGATTGCCTACACCCTGGAACACAATGTGTACAAGGACACAACATTTCTGTGCAAGTATTATAAGCTCTGCAATGTCCTGTGCACCATCACACACAGGTATACATACCATGGCTGCATGTGTTATCTGTGTGTCATATGGATTTCCATGTCTGATTGCAGTGTCTGTGTCTGTAGCAGATAATTGTGGACACAGGTGTAGCACATGCATGCTATGTACACACACGGGATGAGTGGTGCATGTATACGTGATGGGATACCAATCCTGGACATGGCCATTGTAACAGTATGGGATGTAGTACCATTAGCCATCATCATCATGCATCATGTGGTCACTCAAGCCCACTAAAGTGTGATAGACCACTGCCTAGCATGCTGTACCTGAACTGCAGTGCCGTGGCTAAGTTCACAATTACACAGCCACATTGCACAAGGGTGTGTGAGGTATCCAATAGGGAGCATTGCCTAACATGACTGTGTTATGTGTTGAGGAGTGTTGCACAGCCCCATGCTAGGCCCCTACCCCTCAGGTATGGTATGTGTGGTGTGTGGATGACATGTGGGATACTGAAGTGTGACCCGGCAGCGGGTGTCCGGTTAGACTATGTGTAGCATGTTGAGGTGTACTACATATGACAAACGTGTTATGCTGTGTACATGTGTATCAACTATGCCTATCCAATGTGCAGTACAGTGTTGCCACATTTGTGTCTAATGCTCTATGCATTGCATGTGATTGAGGCAGCTACTGACATTACTGAGATGTTTCACGTCTCACAGCAAACATGCACAGCATGCATTATGCGTAGGTGTGTTATGTGTACATGGCCTACACCTCACCAATGACATGCACAGTTCAATACCAAGTTTAAAGTGTTAACACACTCACCAGCATGTAACGTCTGCCCTGCTGTCACACCAGAGGGACCTGCAAGAATATGACACAGTTTGTCAGTGGCCACAACTGTGGCATTGCTACTGTAAGTGTGCTAAACTACAGTAGAACAACAGGCATAGGCGTACAGATACTATTCAAATTATCAGTATTGCACACAATAGGCAGCACAACTGCTAAACATAGTACACATCTCACACATGCATAATCTAACAATACAGGTAACAGTAGTCTACAGCTAGGGCATGTTACCTGCATGCTCCATGTCACTATGCTGGGTGGCTCCGGCCTCCATGACGACACATGTGTGATGTTGTTGTTGCTGTAGGCCAGGAGACACCACACTTAGCAGCAGTTCCTCCACTCTGGTGAGGGGGGATGTATGGCCACCCCACCACCTGTGGCAAGCTGTTGTCTGTGGATATCAGATGCATGCCACTGGACATGTCTGATTAAATCACTGCAGTGATGGCGTACCTGCTCATATGTCCGGTTATGCATGCCTATGTCATTTACCCAACGAACATGTTCTTGCCACAGTGCAGTACGCTCCTGCTGGTGCTGGCTGGCCCTTGAAAACAGCAGGGTATAGTGCTGAACCAGGCTGTGGTGGATTTTCTGTTCTTCTGCAGCTGTGTAGCAGTGGTTCCTGTGATGAGCCATAAGCCTGGAAGCCAAGTAAACGATATGTGTGAGCAAACTAGAAACAGTGACTGAGAAAGAAGTGGCCACACAAACGAGAGATGTTTAAGTAGTCACTGTTTCTTCCACCTTTATTATCACTGCCCTGGTTGCAGTTTTTGTCTTGGATATGTGTGAGCAAGTCATGTGGCACACAACATTATACAGTACAGATATCAGTTAACTGCCATATATAGCATTTGTTCGTCTGTCACAGGATACACACATTCAATACCACATATCAGTGCTCAGCCCACAACTGGCTGACAGTGCCTGCCACACTCCATATGACACACCAGTATACACCAGTGCTCACTGTTTGGGATCCAATGCACAGCCTTGCCAGGGGGTACATATCAAGCTAATGCATGCAGAAATATGTCATCCATTGCAATGAATGTGAAGTACAGTTACAGTATAACCAGTAACCCACCCTAGTCGTTGATGCCATACCCCTACCTAACATATGTGCACAGTTGTTAATATAGCTGGCATACTTCTGTAACAGAGTATACATGTTGCTAGGTACACACACAAACCCTGCATCACACATGTGATTGTGGACATGGTACAGGCATCATTACACACACATCAGACATTCATACAACACACAAATTTATGCTAACACAGATGAGCATTTGCTATGTACATTACAGTACTGTGTGCCTTTACTTACAGATACCTATGCCTGAGGAATGTAATCTGTGCAGACTGCAGGAAACACACAAGACAGTGTTACCAGGGAATGTGAACATGCACCATACTGTGCTGTTTAGGCCTACAGCTTCGGGTGGTAGAACAGTTCAAATGTCGGCTGGATTCACCAGCAGTACCACTTACTGAGCATACATGTATTGCTTCAGCCTATGATGGGACACCACAGTCGTACACAAGGAACTACGTCACAACATATACCATCCTACTATGTCTGCATCCCAATAACTGACACATCTTTCTCTGGCCTCACACTTAGGACACAAACGACCATGACAGAAACAACCTCACACCTAGCTATCACACCATCACAGACCTTGCACACATTCACTGTCACACTCATTCCACCTCACATAGCAGGTATTGTACTGTGTACATATCTGTGTGCATTGTGTCATAAGTAGGTAATATGCTATTGTCCCTGGGGCCTACAGCAGCCTAGCCATATGCTACCCTGGCCTGTGACACACATGTAATTAGATTTCACTTCTTCCTGTCAACCGGATACACAGAGGTGATTCCCAGGGTGTGTTACCTATCCCCCAGACAATCATCAGGGGTATGTTTGAAATCTACTACTGAGGAGCCCTGTTTGTTCATGCTGGGTGGTTTACTCCAGAGTATGGCATATTTGCCAATAGGAGCCTATCCCTCCAGCATGTGCTGTTTAGTGAGGTTGCAGGAACTAGAGACCTAGTGGGATTGTGAGGTGTTGACATGGTGGTTGTCTGACTGCTATGGGTGTGGCATACCTCTGTATGTTTGGCAGACGTAACCTCTGGGTGGCCGGTATACAACGCACTGTAGCTGTGGTTATGTGAGTCAGTCTGCATAGGGTATGTGTTTCAGGGCAGTATTACCCTTTGTGAGGTATGTCTGTGGCCTTTCCACTTGCTGTAGTTGTCAAGTGAGGTACATACCACATGGGGCATTGTGATGAGTACAGGGGAACACTGACCTATATTTCCGTACATGACACATCGTTTGTGATTACACGTACCACGTAGACAGATTACAAGACTAGTGTGGCACTGTGAATATCAAAGGGGAGGCTACTGTCCACCTGCGTCCCATGTTCCCTTCTGACACCTTCAGTGTTAGTCAGGCAACCACCTATCTGGTAGTTAGTGGGTAAAGTGTTTTGGAATGGGGTATGGCACTACAGTATCAGCACTGATGTTCAGTCCATGCCTTGGTCACCAGGCACCTGTTGCAATACATCTGACCCTGTGTCTCCCTCTCTCACTATATATATATATATATATATATATATATATATATATATATATAAATATTTATATACATATATATTTATATATCACTCTATATATACATATCTATATATATATCTATATACATATATGTATATGTATATATATGTATACATATATATATATATATATATATATATATATATATATATATATATATATATATATATATCCATATATATCTGTATATATCTATATATCTCTATATATATCTATATATGTATATATCTATATATCTATATATATATATCTATATATGTATATATCTATATATCTACATATCTATATATCTATGTATATCTATATATGTATATATGTATATATCTATATATAATACACATATCTATCTATCTATATATATATATATATATATATATATATATATATATATATATATGTATATATATATATATATATATATATATATATATATACATATATATATATATATATATATATATATATATATATATATATGTATATATATATATATTTATTTATTTATTTTGCATTTGTTAACCGGGTTGGTCCAGCTGGGTAAGAATTACCCTTTTTCAGTGGAGACCCGAGGGGAAAAGCCCCAAACAGACATACAAATACATACGAATAGACAAATTAACAATATTACAGAGGAAAACAATATTATGGGTACAATGGATAAGAAAAACAAACAATGAAAGTTTGAGAATATGAGTAAGGTAGGTCAGAGGCATGCATGCAAAAGATTTACGAAAAGATGTTCTGAGCAAGATCTCTGAATTAAGTTAAAGTAGGCAAAGAAAAGATGATTTAGGTGTGGAGTTAGTAGTGTTGGAGTTTTAGGTGGGAGCATGTGAAGGACATTCCCATTTGGAGGACAGATGGGAGAGAAGCATGGATTTGAAATTGTTGTGGTTAGGTATATTACGTAGTGGTGTGGGGAGATTGTTCCATAATTTGGCTATAGTGTGGGATAGTAGTAGTTTACCAGTTGGGTAGATGGGTTTGTGTTTGTTTATATATATATATATATATATATATATATATATATATATATATATATACATACTTGTAAACAGCCACTGCTGTACATATACATGCACATATATGCAGATATGCTGCCCACCTTTCATGGTGGGAATTTCAATTATGGAACAGTTGTGAGACATACAATTATGTAATAATATTGCACAGTGTTGTGCAGAATGCATTTCGCTGTCCTCAGGCCGTATAGCTGTAGCAGACCTCACTGGCTGTAACTCAGTCCCACAGCATTTAACCACCACATGACATATACCTGCACTGTTTGCTGTTTTCAATGCCACACACTACAACCTATATAGATATGTGCACATAGCAACCTTCAAATACATATATATGTCCAGCCTTCACTAACAGTTGCAGTATGTCCCTTGCCCTATGCACATCTGCATATACATATAGATACGGACTGCTACCACATAAGGAGTGTTCACAGAATGTAGACACATCATTCGGATGCCAGCAAATACATCTGTGTTACATACCTTACCTTTGTATTTCTCGCCTCAGTCTGTTGTACCTGTTGATGTTTTTTTTTTTATTTGTTTAGGTTGGTGTCTTCCACTGCCTCTGTTTGTTTTATTTTTTGTTTTGGTTGGTTAGTGACTCCAACCGCCTCTGTTTTTTTTTTTTTGTTTGGGTTGGTCTCTCCAACTGTTTGTCTGTCTGTCTGTCTGTCTGTCTCTCTTGCTCACTCTCTCTCCAGTTGCTGCAATGATATTATTGCATGTGTGGACAGCAAGTACAGGCTGCTTTTGTAGGTATCTGCACATGTGCATGTGATGGCCTCTGCACCAATTGGTGCCCACCATTTAGTAATTGCATGCAGCCTGCCATGTGGTAATTGCAGTTCTCACTGTGATTTCAGGACACTGCTATAAAATGACAGGTTAGGTAGGTGTAGGCCTTTCATTTTTGCAAGGTGGGGACAATGCTTGTTTGCTGTGGACACTGTTGTGTCAGTCAGAAGGTTGGTATATGTCTCATATCTGAAGCTGGGTTGTAGCCAACGAAATGCATGTTGTACTGAAACCTGACTGTTGCTTCTTCAAGTACACTCTTCTCAGTGTGTAAGTTTACTCACACCTCCTAATGCTAACACTGGTTACATGGGAGTATGTACTTTCTTTTGGAATTAGGGAATTAACTGGCATACAACAGTAGTTATTGCAATGTATTCCTATGGCTTTCCTATTTTTCCCTTTACATTCAGTCCTTGTAATGCATGTTATATTTCTTTATTGCAATGTATTCCTATGGCTTTCCTATTTTCCCCTTACATTCAGTCCTTGTAATGCATGTCATATTTTTTTATTGCAATGTATTCCTATGGCTTTCCTATTTTCCCTTTACATGCACTCCTTGTAATGCATGTTATATTTCTTTCAGCACCAAGTTATTGTGTATCTGCTGCGGCATAGTGGGACATCATGCAGATTGGTGAGTCCAAGGTGTGGAGTTTGAGACTGACAAGGGTATTTTATTTTGCTGCTGAGCAATACAAGGGCCTTGTCATACAGAGTGACAAAGGCACTTTTAAGCAGTTGTAAGCGAGTTGGCGTGGGTTTGCGCGACGCTTAGCGATGCTAAGCAATGCTTAGCTTAGCTTATTGTATTTTAGCAATACTAAGCTAAGCTTAGCTTAGCGTATTATATGTTAGCAATAGTAAGCTAAGCTTGGCGGAGCTTATCATATCTTAGCAATGCTAAGCTAGGCGCACACATGTGCACACTGGTGCAAACACGCTTACTACTGTTTACAAGTGCTCACTCCCACTAACCGCCGCGCTCATGTCTTTGACAGAAAAGTAAATGGGGAGATAGGAATGTGGTGATAAAGGGTGCTCAAAGAGGGGAAGACAGTAGGGAAACTAGCTTGGGATGTACACGATGGGTGTGGAGAAGGTCCATAGCTGCCCATTTCTTTACCAGCAACAGCTGTGCAAATGCAATACATTAGGTGGGATATTTGAAACCTTCCACCCCTGAGAGAGTGGTGAGGACATCTAAGTATGTTGTACTACCAGTTATGAATATCAGGCACATGCACTGTTTGTGAACAGCTATACTGTCATTAGTACGTTACTCACATCTGAACAGTTTGTGGTTTGTGTTGGCATTAACACAGTCTGCTCAGGACGACTGGACATATTTCTGTACTGTGTATGCCTACCTACACCCTTGGTTGTGCCTGACTACACGGGTATATAGTACCCTTGGGTAGGGGTGCAGAACTGCAGTGTGCATTATTTATTATCGTGTGATGTTTATCTTGCTGAACATGCAGAGTTGCTGTGTACCTGTAAGTCTATGAAGGCTTGTAGTCTGTTTGAGTAGCTCCCACCTGTGGACATATCCAGATGGTAGACAGAGGTCAGCCTAGTATTCTTTGACTGTGCACCACAGCAGTCTTTTCAGCACCTGAAGAATGGCATTGTCACAGGTGGTTGCTAGCAGTACATGGCTACATCTTTTGCTATTTCTGTGTTGTACTTTTACATAAGGGCATGCTTGTGGGCTTCATTCTACAGCTATTTGCAGAGTGTGTAACAGCAGACAAGCTGATATGCCTGTGTGTTTCTGACTCTTCCAGGCCTCAGATACTCTCACGTATATATTTGAACAGCCTCAGGGAAAGGTACATATAACTGGGATACACCTGTGATATAGTTCTGACATTTTTCAGTTCAGACTTTGGGTGATTCAGAGCATTTCTATTACTACACCTTTTCTGATGTGCAGGCGGTGTCTACTCTCACTCATTGACATTTGTTATGAAGTGAGATTCAACACCTTTCTGCCTACTGTTAGTACATTTCACAGGGAGTCAGAGGGGCACAGCTAACGTTTGTTTACTAATCAGGGTCATCACTGTAGAGCAGTCACTGTTGGGAGGTCTAGCCTGTGACCTATGTTAATATGCCAGTGTGTATCCTGCTCTGATACTGTGTGGGGTTTGTAAGCTGCTACTGTAACCTTATTCCCTACTAGCATGGCTGATTCTCTTTTCACAGTCATGTCATGCAATTCAACAGCACCTGCTGGTTAAGGCCCACAGAACAAGATTTGTGTTATGCCATTCCTATTTTCCCTTTACATTCACTCATGGTAATGCATGTTAAATTGCTTTCAGTACTAAGTTATTGTATATCTGCTGTGGTTTAGTGGTACTTCATGCAGACTGGTGAGTCCAAGGTCCCAGGTTCGAGACTGACAAGGGTATTTTTTATTTTGCTGCTGAGCAATACAAGGGCCCTGTCATACAAAGTGACTAAGGCACTTTTAAGCAGTTGTAAGTGGGTTTGTGCGGGTTTGCGTGACACTTAGCGATGCTTAGCCAAGCACACCCTCGCTTACTACTGCTTAACAGTGCTTACTCTCGCTAACCCCCGCACTAATTTCTTTTAAAGAAAAGAAAATGGGGAGATAGGAAAGTGGTGAAAAAGGGGGCACAGAGAGGGAAAGACAGTAGGAAAACAAGCTTGGGATGTGCAGGAAGGGTGTAGGGAAGGCCCATAGCTGCCCATTTCTTTAACAGCAACAGCTGTGCATATGTTGAAAATTTGGAGTGAGTTTTGAGACCTTCCACCCCTGAGAGAGGGGTGAGGAGAACATAGTTTGTTGCACTGCCAATTAGAATTATTGGTGTATATGTCCTATGGACATGTGTGCAAAATAGGAAGCTATATATGGGGCATAATTTTTTTCGGGTATAGAGTGCCCATTTTTGTTTTTTTTCAGGTGAGAGTGGTAAGTGAGGTAGGGGAAGTAGGTATATTTGGGGAGGTAGGTTGGGGAGGTAAACAGACAAGACAAACAAGATGCATATAGGGGTGGAATCTGACACATGGGGTGGGTGAACACAATTGACGGGGAAGGTTGTTTGGAAATCGCAAGCCCATGAGCCCACAAATGGTAACAGTGGAACTGAGATCCCCACCCATGGGCAGTCACCACTGCACCTTCACAGCCTCGGGGGTGGCTGTGCTGGGGGCTGAGTAGGATGGGCAGGCTCACCTGTGAGAAGTGCCACTCTCGCCTCAAGCTGGTGTAGGGGATCAGTGACTGAACGCTGGATCTCCCTACGCACCACAACCTGGACCCTTCGAAGGGTGACGGGTGGCCCTTCTCTGCCCACGCTTGCATGGGGGGATGAGCCCCATCCCCTGCAGCGCTTCCACCCGAAGGTGGCACAGGACCAATGGAGGAGGGGAGTCTGGGCTGGGCACCAGAGCCACTGGTGCCAGGTGCACTCGCCAACTGAGGAGGGACAGGTGGGTCCGCTGGGACCGGCCTTCCCATACGGTCTGTGATTAGGTGTGTTTCATTACAACATAAACAACAGCATTCCAGATTAGTTGTAACAGCATGCAGTAATATTCCCATTAACCCAACACACCACAGTTCCAACAGTTGAACAGCAAACATAACACATGCATATACTGAACAACAGTGGTTATTCCAAATGCATGCAGGGATGATTGGTAGCAACAGGCCACCATGAACGTGGTGTTTGAACAGGGCACATGCATCAACATGAGTGCAAATATTTATAGAACAATTGGACATATATCCCAACAAATATTTCAGGTTACACATACCCATTGAGGTGTGGAATTGCATGGTTTATGCACAAACAGTAGGGTGCAGAAAAAACCTCTGTTAACATCTTATAAACAGTTTTACTCTACACTACATTCCTAGTGACTGCAGGTGTATATTCCCTACATGTATTATTACACTTGCCACCATGCATTAGGTTGTGTAGTGGGTTTGGCTAGTTCAATCTATACTTGACCTATATCTCGCATACTAACTGTCCAGGATGCAGATGTTACTGCTACATATTTCATGGTTGCATTTATATTTTTTTATCTACATATCTGGATGTTTTCACATGACATTTTCACTTCTAATTGTACAGAACCCTGCATTTATTGAAGCACACTTACATTTCTGAGGAACATATTCGCATGCTACTCGTGTGCCAGATTTACTTATGCATGCCAGCCAGTAACTGACTGTTGAGGACTGTATATTTACTTCACAGCTACTATCACTTCCATCACCCACTTTAGATGGGACTGCAGAACTCTGGGTTGCCAGCACTTTCTAACACATTACTATTTGTATAATGCAAGGGTACAACAACATTTCATACTAAGTGAAACAGACACACTCTGGATTTTAGACCTTTATTAATGACATTACACACTTTTCCACAGGCTCACTCCTTTATTTGTTTTAACGGTATACATGGCAGACATGTTCACGACATATTATACCTTTATTAATAGGTTAGCACACTCTTTTTTCAGGCTCACTCACATATTATTTTATATGACAGTGCCTGCAGAGATATTATTCCAGACATTTCTTACCTTTCTTAATGGGTTACTACACTCTTTTTCTGCCTCTCTAATGTTTTTATCTAACAGTACATGCAGAGGACTTATTCAGTCCATTTTGTGGCTGTATTATTGGACTACAACACTTTCTTTCATGCACTCTCCCATATTTTATATAACAATACATGCAGAATAATCACTAACCTGCCTGGTGGTGCAGCCTTAGCAGCCTATCTTCATAGGCTTGCTGATTCATAACATGGTCACCTGCAGCTGTAAAATAAATGAAGGGATACTGAGACATTCCTATCCATTATACATACTCCATTTTAAATCCTTACATACTGCATTCCATGGCTACATACTCAGTTGTGGGGCATCCCGCATCCCACGGGCCTCCTGTATCCACTGGTTCAGGCAGTCCTCCTTTCGTCTCTTCAGGTCCGTATGGTGGTGATGGACCTGGTCACCAGTCCGGGGAACACCTGTGGCACTGGTGAGGTCACGAGCTAACCGGTTCCAAGCCTCTGCCTTGTACTCCGTCCCTTGGAACTGGCCCTGCAGGAGTCTTGCCTCGTGATGGTGGACTAGGAGCCAAACCATGTATTTGGACTCCTCGGTGCCCCATCTCTGCGCTCGGAAGCGCACTCCCTCTCCAACACCAGACATTCTGACAACAGATGTGAGCTACAATCAGTTATGGCATGTATTCCCACCTTTGGGGCTTAAATATGCCGCATTTCCCGCACTTTTTTGTGATTGGCCATTTTGTAAAATTCTCAGCTGACTGCAGACCTGCTTAGTAATGGTTAAACTACCATTCCTAAGTTTATGTATGTTAATAGTGGCTGCTTCCCTATGTTGTCATGGCTTAGTGGTTCTGTACTTTGATTATGATGCAAAGGGTCCTGGGTTCAAACCTTGTCATTCTTTTATTTTAATACTGTCTAGACAGGCTAGGGGGTGTGGCTGCGTTTAAGCAACTTAGCTCTACGTTGCTCCCCTGTGCCCTATGGTGCCCTGGTTGGCACGGCGCTCACGTCCGCACAAACACATTGCGCTGGGTAAAGCGTTTTTAAATATTGGGCAACTCTGGGTAAAGCGCTATTATGCTATGGGCAACTCTGTTTAGCTGGGTGAAGCACTATTAAACTATGAGCAACTCTGTTTAGCTGGGTGAAGCGCTATTAAACTATGGCCAACTCTGTTTAGCTGGATAAAGCGCTATTAAACTATGGGCACCTCTGTTTAGATGGGTATAGTGCTATTAAACTATGGGCACCTGTGTTTAGCTGTGTAAAATGTTGCTTAATGGCAGGCTATTATATATCTGGGTCTTTTAAAAATATATATTTTGTTCGCTGATACATTGGCCATGTCGCTGCTTTTAATAAAATTTTTATCATATTTGACTGGTATTATTTCAAATACTGATATAAAACATAAATAAGAAGGGGAGTGGTGGGACTCAAACTGTGAATGCCTTCTCTTTGTGCATACGCTCTACCATTACGCTATTGCTATTTGAATCAATTTGCATAAGTAGTTCTTATATGCTCTTCAATGTCACAATTGCGAACTGTGGTTAAGCAATGGGCACACCCGCGCAAACAAGCGCAAATACGGGCAGCTATAATCGTGGATTTTAAAAAAAATTTAATTTTTTCCGTTTTATAACTCTGATGGGGGTTTACAGTGTCAGGGAGTGTGGTGTTGGGTGCAAGTACATTTGAGCGGACTCGCTCTTGTCTGTTGACATTATGCTTTTTAAAACCTTGCAGGGGCATGGACTTTTAGACTGCTCGGCAGTCGGACACGCCCCCTGCTTGCCTACTCAATCCGTGTAAGAGTTACGGATGAGTCAGCCTGCCCTCATGAATATTCATGGCACGCTGACATCATACCGTTCAACTGCAGCCTCCGAGTAAGACATATTAAGTCTTACACGGAGGTTTCGTGAATCCGGCCCTAACTCAATTCAAAAACAAACTAAAGAAATACTTCAAAACTCATTGGTTATGTCCTTGCACGAACCCCGATTAGTGACCTCTCTATTTCTTAGGTGCCTTACCTTCAGCTACTTCTAACTTTTTTCTACCACTCCATTTCAGGAAGGGTCAATTGTATAACTGCTGCTCAGTGTGTCTTAAACCTGACTGTAATGTTATGTATGTTTAACTTTGAAAATAATGTTATGTTTTGTAAAGTGTTTTATAATAAGTTAGTACTATATGTACTAAATGCTGGTATTACTTATGACTGTAATCTGCTTGAAGCTAGCATTTACTAAATGTTCAATGTGTATTATTATCTTGGAGCTTTTCTCCCCGGGCCTCCGCTGAAAATGGACATGTATCCAGTCGGACTATCCCAGTCAACAAATGTAAAATAAATAAAATAAATAAATAAAAAATGTTCAAGGTTGTTAGGTAGGGGCTATAGTGTGTGTTAGTGTGCGTTGTTACTGTGATGTGTGTGTGCAAGAGGAATGTAGTTTGTGTGGAGGTGTTTTGTGTCTGTTTGTATGTAGTGTGACCTTGGAGTTAGAATATTTAAGTAGGGGAGGTGCAGGGGGGCTTGCCTCCCTGCATATCATAAGGGTAGGTATGTGTGCTTATTTAGTTGTGTGCATGTATGTTGTCATGGTGTTTGAAAGTGTTGGGAGTTTGAATTTTGCAGTTTTGCAGTTTCGGGATTTAGTGCTTCATGATTGTATAGTTTCAGGTATTTGGATTTTCTGTTTTATGGGCTCGAGATTCTGTATTTCGAGATTTCATAATTTCGAGCTTATAAATTGAATCCGTATAAACTGCATGCCTATGCAAATGTATGTGTTGATGGTAAAGGCTGGAATATACAGAGTTAACTTGTAAACTCTAAGAAAATAAGTGGAAATTGTTTATGACTCTATTATCTCAGTTTCAGCTCAAAGCAGACAAAATGTCTAGAGTTGTAGGCTTTCCTACTGTCTGGAAACAGAGGTAATTGCAGGATTCAAATATAAAAGGTGTTTAAAAGTGTTATGATTTCCAGTTCCAGGCAACTCTCTAAGAAATAAGTGTCAGCTTCTAAGAGATAAGTCTTCTTGACACTGAGGTGTTATATTTTAAGTTCCTGTTGGCCTGGAAACTAAAAGCAGAATTGGCGAGAATGATGTAATTTGAGATGACCCAGCAGAAATGTTAGTAACTTAAGAAGTATCTCAGAGAAAGTCTGTGCATTTTGTATCTTGTCTTGGAGCTGTAAACATCCATTCAGCAATTCTTGCCTTGCTCTGTAAGTAAGACTTAGATCATAGTATCTCTCTTGGAGATATATAGGAATATAGCAAGATTAGTCCTAAATGTTTTCTGTATTTATGTGAGACTGTCCTACAATGTTGTTTTAAAATATTTCCTATGATTCTTAACTCTATTGTCACTGTGCTGAGTTAATGAGTATAGTCTGGGCAGAAGGAGGCATAGCTAGTGAACCTGTGCCAGGAGTGTCTGTGTGCTTGTATATAAACCAGATCTCAAAGTGTGCCTGTGTCAGCTAGCCTACTTGGGCAGGGACACAAAGCACTGGTTGGACAGAGAGGGTGCTGGAGGTTTTGGCTTGACCACTCGGCTGAGAGCTTAACCCTATAGCTGTGTCAGTGGGGAGTCTTATTGGGGATCTAGAGAGAGAAAAGCCAGCCCCAGACTGACTGTGATCTCTGTGTGCTCTTAAGGGAAATTTTACTTTTCTATAGGTGTACATGTCATCCTCCCAATGTGCATGTTCCTCATTGGTGCTAGTGGTGAGGATTGAGGCTCCTTGATTACTGGGCCAGTGCAGGGACATTGTACGACACCACTGACCATTTCATCATCTGGTCTGAAGTCCTCTAAAATTACTTGGTCATACCACAACTAGCAATTGTAGCAAAGAAGCTTACTAAATTGTAGAAATGTACTGTGGAAGTTCCAGAGATGTAATTGTTTAAGGAAGTGCTATAAATGATGGGCGAGAGCAGGAAAGTACCATTTAGTGATAGGTTCAACCTTACCTTTTATTTCAACAAAATATAAGCTGCAAAACATGCTTACCATTCAAAGAAGTCAACCTGGTAGTAGCAAATGAAAAGATTGTTTGAAAATACATGAGTCTCATTTAGGAGTACTCAGGTATAAAAGCAGGTAGGCTGTGTGCTTTTTTAGTAAGAAGTACATGTGCAGCTAGAATAAATAGTTCAAAACTGTGATGTGGGCAGCTAGTATTGATATTTTAGTCAGTTCCAGGTGGACTATGGTGTAAAGATTATACAAATTTACTCTACTGTCAGGAAAATATTTATCTGATATGTGATTACTACTATTCAAATCTTCCTGAAGTCCTGGACATCATAGTTGATAACGGGGGGGGTGAGACTTTTGCCTTGGAGCTCCAGGGTCTGAGATTCAGTTTTATCCTCCTGTCTGTATGATCTTTCCATATTCTCTCTCCCTGCATATGTTTTCCCTTGGCACTCCCGTTTCCTACCAAAAGCAGACTGGTTACTCTAAAATGTCCTTATATTACATTTGCTTTTGCTTATGGCTGAAGAGGATCCAGGGTGTACCAGTTTTCTTACCAGGTTAAGAAATGAATAAAATAAGTAGATTTTGAATTTATCAGACTGTCTCTTCTTTTTCATCCAGGATGTACTGCTATCATCTGTTCCTATTCTTGTACACTTCTTGAGCTTATAGGCATTTGAGAGCAGCAGGCAAATGGTTAACATTTACAGTACTTTGACAATATCTTAGAGAAGACAAATTGTTTCTTCATAGCAGACAAGATATTAGAAGAATGAAGATGCATTCTTTCGAATGCGTCTTGGTTGAACTGAAAAGGCTGAAAATGGAAAATATAGAAGCGCTGTTAAGCAAATTCTTTCCTTGGGAAAGAATTCACATGGCCGCTTCGGTACTTTCCCGTTTTCGGCACTGTAGTGCGGTCTCGGAGTTGGTATATTTAAGTAGGGTGGAGGTACATCAGGGGGTGTATTTAATGTAATGTTTGTAACTGATTTTTTTTTTGTTGTTGTTGGAACAGTGATTTTTTTTTCCCTTGGAAAAAAATCACTGTTCTGACACCTTGATATTGTAAGCTTTTGCTTACATGGGGTCAATTAAACACCATTCGCTTTTTTAAGTGTTCGGTGATTTAATATAGACCCGACACGCTAATACCTTCTGCCCTTCATATCAGATTTTAAACAGAGGTCCTATCAGCCTAAGTTGGTGGTAGCTCAGTTGGTGCCATCCAAATAATAGAGCAGAAGTTCTTTGATGCCCTGCCCACATTTTCCACAATGGTATAAATGCCACCTCTGGTCTCCCCTGAAAAGAGGTCGGTAGCCTATTGAGACTAACCTGGTCAAAAAAAGGATCGATAAATAAAATAAAACAACTGTGGTCTGTGTGTGTGTGGAGGGGGGGGGGTCATGTGAGCATGTATAGTGGTCTTGTCCAATATCAAACACTCTTATAAAATTTTATTTTGTTTACTGGAATTGAATTACAAATGGTGCAACCTTTCTGGCTTTTGGGTTACAGTAATCAAGATTTCTGTCATAGCACTAAACTATGGAAAGCATTTTATTAAACAGAGTAAATGGTTTGCAGATTTCACATTTTTCCTCACACTCTGTGTTGGAATTTACTTTTGGTTCAAGGAAAACTGGAGACATTTTTTTTGATTTAATTAAGAAATTAGCATTTAATGACAATACAATCTGATTTTTGATCTCCATGTCATCAAATAGATTAATTTTGGCTGTTTGGAATCAATCTATTAATGCAGATTTCCAAGATGTTGAAATGGTGGTGGTTGTTTTCTGAGTCACAAAATGGCTGCAGCGAGATGGTCCTTCTGATGTGGTTATTTTTAGCATTTTTTTCTTTCTGATATTATTAATACAGTATAATATGCTGGAATACCATTTATGGGTAATGTATGATGCTGTATAATGGTCCTTAATAAATACATTGGAAAAAAGCTATATAGATACAGCTATAGCTATACCATACAAATAAATATAGCTGTCTTGTGTAAGAGACTTAAAATATATTTCTAAATGCTGTATGGCAATTACAAATCTGAAATGAAACCTGCAAAGTCTAGAAATGTATATCAAAGTATCTCATCCAGGATAATGAATAACATCACAAATGTTCATAATTGTGTCTGAAATTATTGCCTCCTCACTGAATCGTGGACTTTATGGTTAATCAGTGTTTCATCATATGGCACTGTGCTGAGCATTACTCACCAGTACTGCAAAATACAAGCAAATGCTCTGTCTGTCCCAACATAGGAAATGGTGTTGTATGGTGTTTGCCATATGTTATAGTGCATTGTGATAATCCACATTCTTTTTCAGTGCATGAAATGGTGCTGCGTATATTTACATTTGTCTCTGCATAGTTCACGGTGCTGTGTTGTGCTCAGCAGCATATCAATATAAGTCATGGCATTGTGTTTTGTTCGTTATTGCTTCAGCAAAGATCATGGTGCTTTATGGTCTTCACCACTGTCTCAGCATATGGTTATGATGCAATGTAGTGTTTACTAGTATGTCAGCATATTGCATGGTGCTATGAGGTGTTCACCGCTGTCTCAGCATATGTTATGATGCAATGCAGTGTTTACCAGTATGTCAGCATATTACATGGTGCTATGAGGTGTTCACCACTGTCTCAGCATATATGATGCAATGTAGTGTTTACTAGTATGTCAGCATATTACATGGTGCTATGAGGTGTTCACCGCTGTCTCAGCATATATTATGGTACACTGTAATTGGCATTGGCATCAACCCCCCCCCTTTTCCCATTTTGTACCTAGTGTCAGGATGTTACATCAACAGTGACCATCACCTAGAGTAAATGTTCAGCAAACTCTCTGCATAAATTGTGATACAGTATGGCGTTTATCTGTCTAAGCCATCCTGCTCAACTGTCCAGATTTTCACAGAATATCCAGATTTTGCCTCATATTTTTGGTTTGTTCCTTATAAAATTTGTGATTTTCTTGATTTTTGTGGCAAATCAGTGAGGACTGAATTAACTAAATAATGGCAGACATTTGAGTTTCAGATTCTATACCCTTCAGAAAATGCACAGCAATGCAAAACCTGTTGTTCTAGCAACTTTCTAAGTTTGTAAGAGCAATATTTTAAAATAAATGTCCCTGTCTTGGGGGCTTTGTCCTCCATTATTTTTGGCTTTGACTAGAGTTTTTGTTCTTAGAGGTTGAGAACTATGGTCTAAGCTTATGTGATGGTACAATGTAGTGTTTCCTAGTACCACAGTATAGGTCATGGTCATATGTAATATTCTCCTTTGTTTCAGCATATAACATGGTACTGTGTATGTTTAGCTATGTCTCTGCATAGGTGATAGTGCTGTGTTTTTTACAAAAGTATAACAGCATAGGTCATGGTATTGTGTTGTGTTCTCTTTTGTTTCAGCATAGTAGCACTGTGAGGTGTTCACCACTATCTTAGAATATGTATGCTGCAATGTAACATTCGCTAATGTCTCAGTATAAATAATGGTGCTGGAAGTGCTCTATGTTGTTTTAGCATATTGCATGGTGCTGTGAAGTTTTCACCTGTGTCTCAGCATGTTATGGTACAATGTAGTGTTCACTATTATGTCAGCATAAGTCATGGTGCTGTGTGGTGTTCAGCTGTGCCTCAGCATGTTATGGTACAAAGTAGTGTTCACTAGTATGTCAGCATAGGCCATGGTGATGTGTGGTGTTCATCTGTGTCTCAGCATATTATAGTACAAAAGTAGTGTTCACTAGTAATTCAGTATAGGCCATGGTGCTGTGTGCATTCAACTGTGTCTCAGCATATTATGGTACAAGGTAGTGTTCACTACTATGTCAGCATAGGCCATGGAGCTGTGTGGCATTCACCTATGTCTCAGCATATTATGGTACAAAGTAGTGTTCAGTAGTATGTCAGCATAGGCTATGGTGCTGTGTGTATTCATCTGTGCCTCAGCATATTATGGTACAAAGTAGTGTTTACTACTATGTCAGCATAGGTCATGGTGCTGTGTGGTGTTCACCTGTGTCTTAGCATATTACGGTACAAAGTAGTGTTCAGTAGTATGTCAGCATAGGCTATGGTGCTGTGTGGCATTCACCTGTGTCTTAGAATATTATGGTACAAAGTAGTGTTCAGTAGTATGTCAGCATAAGCCATGGGGCTGTGTGGTGTTCATCTGTGTCTCAGTATATTATAGTACAGAGTAGTGTTCAGTAGTATGTGAGCATAGGCCATGGTGCTGTGTGGCATTCACCTGTTTCTGAGCATGTTATGGTACAAAGTAGTGTTCAGTAGTATGTCAACATATGCTATGGTGCTGTATGGCGTTCACCTGTGTCTCAGCATATTATGGTACAAAGTAGTGTTCACTAGTATGTCAGCATAGGCCATGAGGCTGTGTGGTATTCACCTGTGTCTCAGCATGTTATGGTACAAAGTAGTGTTAACTAGTATGTCAGCATAGGCCATGGGGCTGTGTGGCATTCACCTGTGTCTCAGCATATTATGGTACAAAGTAGTGTTCACTAGTATGTCAGCATAGGCCTTGGTGCTGTGTGGTGTTCATCTGTGTCTCAGCATATCATGGTACAAAGTAGTGTTCACTAGTATGTCAGCATAGGCCATGGTGCTGTGTGGCGTTCACCTGTGTCTCAGCATATTATGGTACAATGTACTATTCACTAGTATGTCAGCATAAGCAGTGGTGCTGTGGCCTCCATTGTTTCGGTATAGGACATGGTACTGCATGATGTTCACCTGTGTCTCAGCATACAGTATGACTGTTTACAGTGTTCATGGTGTTTGCCGCCACATAGCATCCAATAATGCCACATCATTGAGCAATGGAACAGCTTTGACAATGCTTTCAGGTTTGTTTTGTGTGTGTGTGTGTGTGTGTGTGTGTGTGTGTGTGTGTGTGTGTGTGTGTGTGTGTGTGTGTGTTTCCATACATAGAGTGACAACATAGCCCCAGTAATGAAAAGGTTTCAGCAATGATCAGAAATTTGTCAGATATGGCATGCATACTGTTAGTCTGTTGTGATATGCATGAGCATTATTTGATTGGAGCTTTTAGGTGAAGTGTGTGTAGATATTCCACTATTACAGTGCTCATAGTCATTAAAAGGAGACACAATAAAAAGGAAAACTTTCAGATCAGAGACAAAGACATCTAGCACTACTAGACTTGTTTTATGGGCAACAAAATGGAAAAGCTGTAGATTTTCCACAGAATATATGCAAAGGTATGCTTTGATATCATGCTATGCAGAAAAAATAATGAAAATGATGGGCTTGGAATGGCACTTTATTTCTCATAACGTAATGTTGAATCAAGTTTTAATTGAAGCACATTAACATTTTTGCAGTGCCACATAGAGTAACTATCCCATGTTACCACTTCTCAGGTGCTACCTTTTAGTGTGTAAGTATCAGAAACAATTGTACAAGGCAGGCTGATCATATAGCTGTACACCAGTGGTCTGGCATTTAATAGATCCAAATAGTGAGGGAGTTGCCAAATGAAATGAATACAGTTCTCTGGTTAGTGCACATCTCAAACAGGCTATGGACACCTAGCAGATGTGGTATATTTAAGCAATAACCAATGACATGGTGTGGTATATTGAAGATTTACCCATGATTGGCATGGTTTAATCATGAGGGTGCCATTTAATAAGAACCATATGCATGTGTTTCGGCTTACATACAAATTTGATTTAGGGACAGACTAAAAACGGATTTCGTCCTTAACCTGGAGACTGCCTGTATATATAGTCACATTCTGGAGACTGCCTGTATATATAGTCACATTCTGGAGACTGTCTGCATATATAGTCACATTCTGAACAGTGATGCTTCTTATTCTCATCTACTACACCGACCCAAACTGAAATGACCACATTACAATCTTATACGATGGAGGGATGATGTCCACATCTCTTAAATCAACACCCCATGCTATGCATTCCAATGTCTCTGAAGGGCTGCATAATGTGATGGTTCTTGTTTAATATGTTTCCTTTCGGTACTGATGACGAAGTTTTTAGACCTGAAAGTTTGCACTTTTTCAACAGTAAATGAATAAGCTGTTTGTTGATATTCTTTGACTCTGATAGCACATCCTTTAGAGTTTCATTACACAATGTAATTTGAAGATGTTGCAAGAGAGGATTACAGAGATCAGGCAAGGCTGTTATGGGTAGAAAGTCTTGTCTTTGCAGTGATGTTTGTTACTTAAAGTATAAGCAAGGAAGAAAAGCAACAGAAGAGTTTAGTAGATGGCACAGCGGTTACTATTAACCTCATTAAGGCTGAGTTTAGTAGATGGCACGGCGATTACTATTAACCTCATTAAGGCTGAGTTTAGTAGATGGCACAGCAGTTACTATTAACCTCATTAAGGCTGAGTTTAGTAGATGGCACGGCGGTTACTATTAACCTCATTAAGGCTGAGTTTAGTAGATGGCATGGCGGTTACTATTAACCTCATTAAGGCTGAGTTTAGTAGATGGCACAGTGGTTACTATTAACCTCATTAAGGCTGAGTTTAGTAGATGGCACAGCGGTTACTATTAACCTCAATAAGGCTGAGTTTAGTAGATGGCATGGTGGTTATTATTAACCTTAGTAAGGCTGAGTTTAGTAGATGGCACGACAGTTACTATTAACCTCAATAAGGCTGAGTTTAGTAGATGGCACAGCAGTTACTATTAACCTCAATAAGGCTGAGTTTAGTAGATGGCATGGTGGTTACTATTAACCTCAATAAGGCTGAGTTTAGTAGATGACACGGCGGTTACTATTAACCTCATTAAGGCTGAGTTTAGTAGATGGCACAGTGGTTACTATTAACCTCATTAAGACTGAGTTTAGTAGATGGCACAGCGGTTACTATTAACCTCATTAAGGCTGAGTTTAGTAGATGGCACAGTGGTTACTATTAACCTCATTAAGACTGAGTTTAGTAGATGGCACAGCAGTTACTATTAAGGTCATTAAGGCTGAGTTTAGTAGATGGCACAGTGGTTACTATTAACCTCATTAAGGTTGCCAGAAATGTGCTTTCATAAAGCAGAGGTCTAGCTAATCCAGCTTGATACACTTCTAGGACTCTGTGGGCACTGAAGTGGACAAAGGGAATCCTGTGGATGTGGAGTGTTTAAACATCGAAAAAGAGATTGGCATTGTATCTCAAAGGAAGTTAGTATTCAAATTAGGGCATGTGTGTGGGAAGTACAAACTGTGACATGAACAGAAAAACTGGATTTCTGATCAAGGGCAGAGGATAGTTGTTAAATGAAATGTTGGGAGAAGTCAGTAAATAGAGGAATGCCAAAGAACTAAGTAATGTGATAGCTCCTGTTTGATGTTTGTATCAGATAATGCACTGGTTGTGGAGAGCAGAGTCATCTTGTAGGTGTCTCATATGATCATCAGTGCAGGAATCACAGAAGCAGAAGTCAAGCTCCAGTTAAACCTGCAACAGCTCACTCTGTGTGTCTGCATGGTGCAGCTGGTATTTAATGCAAAAAAGTAAAAGACTGCATGGTTTGAACAGAAAAAACATGAAACAAGACAGAGAGAGAGATATAGAGAGAGAGACACACACAGAAAGAGAGCGAGTTACAGACAGAGAGACAGAGGCACAGTGAGAGAGACATGCACTGACAAAGACAGAAACAGAGACAGAGAGAGAGAGAGCCTCTCTCTCTCTCTCTCTCTCTCTCACTCACACACACACACACACACACACACACACACACACACACACACACACACACACACACACACACACACACACACGCACACACGCACACACACACACACACACACACACACACACACACACACACACACACACACACACACACACACACACACACACACATGCACACACACACACACACATGCACACATGCACACATACACACATACACACACACACACACACACACACACACACACACATGCAGCCACACTCATGCACACACACACAAATGCACACATGCACACACACACACACACACACACACACACACACACACACACACACACACACACACACACACATGCACACACACACTGAGACAGACAGAGACAGAGATAGAGATGGAGAGGCACAGAAAGGGAGAGCAAGAGAGAGAGAGAAAGATAGAGAGAGAGAGAGAGAGAGAGAGAGAAGGTAAAGAACTATCAGATGATAATCACCTCTAAGTTGAATCATGCTATTCAAGGTTGCAGGGCAATGGTAGAGGAAAAAAAGGTTTACTGAAGTGTATACTACACTGTGGTGATTTAAGAAATGTGGAGGCCACCCCTTCATTCTATAACGTACTACAAAAGCTACATTTAAAATAATGCATCCACATCTGCATCCCATGAAGATTAAGAGAATTTAGGCTGATAAAAAGAATGTAACATTTATAAAATATAAAGTGAGTGAACAGACTAGGACATCAGGAGATATTTAGATAGACAACAGCATATACAGTGGAAAACAGAAGGGAATGGCAACATAGTGTAGGTGCATTACATTGTTTATGGACATATATGTGGGCAGTGAGTAGCAGTATTACCACACAGCATGATGTTTGGCTGTTGGCTGGGTGCCTTCATTGTGGAGTCTACATGTCCTTCCTGTACTCGAGTCGTCTCCCCAGTTATTCTGTTTTCCTCCCCAGCCCAAAAACATGTGGCAGATGGACTGGTTCCTCTAAATCTTCCATATGTGTTTATGTAGTGTATGTGCAATGTGGAAGAAAGTTCTGGCAATCTGTTACCATTTTCTACTTCCTAGGTAAACTCTGTGGATGGTGGCAGCTGTTCATGGGGTCAATACAGGAGTCAGATGCAACTTGACAGAACTGCATTGATGAAAGAGTGGAAGAGATGAAGAGAAAGGATGCAGAGAGACAGAGAATAAGGCATTGTGGAAGGGAACAGTTCAACTCATATTTGAGAAAAAAAATGACTTTATGTAGAGGATAGTAAGGCAGTAAACTACAATGCATTCCCTTCCAGTGTAAGTTATCAAAGCAGTTAAATGGTGTTTGAAACACAGCAAAGAAAGGATGGGGCAAGGTGTGACAGGCCAGCTGCAATCTTCAGAAAAACAATACAGACCATACAGACCATGGGTCTTCTTTCATATGTCTCTTCATATATTACTATGTAGTGTGGAAGGAAAAGGAGTACTGCAGTGGTGGTGCTGCAGTAGCATTGTCGCCTCACAGTAAGACGTCCTGTTCAATTCTCAGCTAGAGCATCTTCTGTGTGGAGACATGCGTGAATGGGTGTACCTTCATTGAAGGTTGTGTGTCAGGGCCGGCAACTCGGTATGTAAAAATCTACTGCCAATCATTAGCGGACTGGAGTTCCACTGTGGCGACCCCTAACCTGGAAAAGCTGAAAGACACAACAAGTGTGGAAGGAAAAGGAACATGCGGGCTCTTTTTTTAAATTAACTTGGCGGTGTGCTTTTGTAGGAAAGGCATAAAGTTAATGAAGCAGCCTAAGCTATTGAAAAGAAGCAGCCAGCAGAGTGCACTGTCCATACACCCTCCTAGTAAAAGAGGCCTTCCATGCAATCAGGACAGCACAGCAATTATCAAAATGAGAAGAGACTGTGACCACAAGTTGAAATTGGTGTGGGAGGGTGTAATTCAGTGTGGGACAAACTAAATAGTGGAACAGCTGTTGCTGAACAGCATTGAGGAAAAGGGTAAGTTAAACATTATACACTTACAACCTGGATGTCCTATATAAAACACAAACATCATATAAAAACATCATAACATAAAGGGCATTCATAGGATCATAGGATGTTATTAGGCTAATGACCCTGGGGCCCTTACAAGCCTATACAAGTTAACCCTTGCACCCAAGAGTGTCTTTTAAGTAGACACTGAATAAGCATCTATCACCCATATCTAAGAGAATACAGGTGGAACCTACGGGGGGTGTATTTATGCTTTCCCATCTAATCTTCCAAATTATGCTTAAATAGGGTCAACGAGGGACTCTGCTTAACATAGATTGGAAGTCTCTTCCAGGGATGAGGTAACCTTTGTGAGACAAATCTGTCCCTCCAGCAAGTCCACATTAAGGTCCCTTGGCCGTGTGACACATGTACCATTTAACTTGTGAATGTGTAGCATTTCCATTAAGGCAGGGTCAGAGATTACCTTAAATGCAAGGCACAGGTAGCTTCTGAGCAGTCTGTACGACACAGACTAGAGAGACAGTGATTTCAGTCTGTCCACAGATGACATGTGCTGGAGACCCTGAATTTTCTCTGTAAGAAACCTTTGTGGTCTCTCCAGTTGCTGCAGGTGCTTGGAAAGGTACATACCAAAGGGAGAATTATAGTCTATTATTGGCCTGATGAAGAAAGAGTACAGGGGGATTATAACATCCTTTTCTCTGGAGGCAATTCCCTTACTTATGAGGTGAGCAAAATAGAATGCCCCTCTAACTGCTGTGGAGACATGGTGATCAAAGGTAAGGTTGCAATCAACTGTATGCCCAGGTCTCTCACCAGTGATTGCATGTTTAATGTATTGCTATTTATGTAATATTTTGCAGGAACATCATCCTTGCCAAAGGTGATGATAAATGCATTTTTTTGCATTGAGTTTAAGTCCATGACTTTGGCATCAATCATTAGTCTGTCTAAGTCCTTCTTGCAGGATATTGACATCATTAGGATACTGAATGACTGCTCCTAGTTTGCAGTCATCAGCAAAATTTGTCAGCCACAGACCTTTTGTTTTTGCCTGCACTTCGGAGACATAAATTCCAAACAGGAGGGGTCCCAGAACAGGCCCCTGTGGAACACCACTGGTTACTGGTTTGCTGGAGGTGGTAGAGTCTCTTATTTTGACTGTATGAATTCTGTGGGTGAGCCAGTTTGGAACCCACCTGACAATATATGGGTTGATACCCAGCTGGGTGAATTTTGTCAGTAATGCCTTAGTGGGGGATGGTGTGAAAGGTCTAAGCTAGGCAGGCTGTATGCACAATGTTACCCTTGTCAATGGCTTTGGTGACTGTCTCGAAGAAGTCTGCCAAGTTTAATAGGCATGATCTCCCCTTGGTGAAGCCAAACTGGGTAGTGTCAAGTGTTTGCAGATTACCTATATCCTTGTTGATAAGGTCGATGATGATACGGCCCATGGTCTTGCAGATAAGGCTGGTTAGGCTTATGGGTCTATAGTTCCTGGGGTCTGTGGATGTTTATGCAAAGGGATGACTGTAGCTGTTCTCCATTCAGCAGGGACAAAACCTGTACCAAGGCTGTGGTTGAACAAGATACCCAGCGGTGTTACTAATTCTTGCTTTAATCCATAAAGAATGCAGCCTGGGATGTTGTCTGGTCTCATTAAGGCTGTGTTTTTAGCCTTGGAGAAGTGTATAAGACTTGCTCCTTGGTGGAGATACTAGGTGGGGGACAGATGGTAGGGATGTTTTGTGGTATATGTGGCAGGGACAGGAGAGTGAAGTTTGCACTGAACCTGTTAGCCAGCAGGTTGGTTATATTCACTGGTTCTGTATATGTAGTACCATTTATTACAAGTTCTGTGCAAATCTGGGATTTTCCTTTGAGGTTTCAGATGTAGCTAAAAAATGCCTTATTGTTTTCTTTAGCTAGGGACGCTAATTTGGATTCATAAGTATCTTTAGAGGAATTTACAAGATGTCTTATTTGCCTATTTAAGTTGAGGAAGGAGTGCTTCCAGGTTTGAGACTGTAACTTCCTACTCTTAGACAGCAATTTCTTCTTCTTATTATATAGCCTATTAATGGCTGATGTCCACCAGGTGGGATTGTTCTTCCTTGAGGATCTTGCTTTGGTCCTATCACGTATGCAGTTATTATATAATATAATATGTGATGTCCACCAGGTGGTCTGGATGCTTCTTCCTTTTGCTTTGGTCCTATCATCGTATCACTTTATGCAGTTGTTATATGACCTATTAATATCTGACCAGGTCTTCCTTCTCAGTCTTGCTTTGAGGATCTTGCTTTGGTCCTATCACGTATGCAGTTATTATATAGCCTATTAATGGCTGATACCCACCAGGTGGGATTGTTCTTCCTTGAGGATCTTGCTTTGGTCCTATCACGTATGCAGAGTTAATACAATTGTATAGATGCTCATATAAAGTATTAGTGTATATCCCAGCAGAAGTAACTTCTCCATCAGTGGGAGGAGGGGGTATAAAGCTATTTATGCCTTCACGCAAGAGATCATAATTGGCCTTGGAGAAGATTTTTATTCTGGTTGCTGCTGGGGGATGGGGGGGGGGTTGGTGTTATTGTTACTTCCAATGAGACTGATTTGTGGTAAGACCTCAACAGGGAAGGCAGTGCACTTGGGGTAGTACAACAATCCCCTATGTGAACACCAGATCCAGAATGTTTGAGCCCCTTGTGGGGGTGTCAACCAACTGATCCAGGGCACTAGAGTTAATGAAATCTAGGAACCTTTTTGTCTAAGTGTTAGTATGAGTAATTAAAGTTGCCAAGATCAGGGGCTTTGGTTGTAAGCTGATCGACTCAAGTAGATCGACGTAGGCTGAGTGGGTGTAATGGTTCATGGAGGGGGTCCTATAGCTGGCTATGATTTGAAGAGAGTCTTTCCAACAGTTAATTGCACTTGGAGTAATTCATGGGAATCACTCTGTTTAACCAGTCTTGAGGTGTTTTAGCCACAAACGAAGACCAAGTGAGTAAAATAATTCACATTTATTCAAAATGAACCGTCAAATTCTCTAGCACTTCGGCTGTACCAGCCTTTACAGAGTATACTTCTTTCTACAATTCCCCCCACTTAAATACACATTTACTCTTTCCCCAATTAATCAATAAAACAATTTATTTATTTATTTATTTACATTTGTTGATCGGGAGTGTCCGACTGGACGTAGGTCCATTTTCAGCGGAGGCCCGGTGAGAAATTATACAACTAAATACAATTAATAAAAAATATCATTATAACAAACACTGCCATTTACAATCCTGATTCAACCCTCTTGGAAAGAGAGTGTCAAACTTTAAAATCAACATTATTTCCTTTTTTCTTAATATATTCTTAACATCTGATGGTGTCACAATTTTTTTCATAAACCTTGACTAATACAGTTGCTTGGTGCATTATAATGATGTGGAAGAAAGGGGGCAGTGTTGTGCCACGATCATGAGCAGCCTCTTAACATTATCGATGCCTCAGACAAAACATCTGAATTAATGCTGAAAACGTACTGACATATTTTACACTTTGTCTGCTAGCTTTAACATGGTATGACTACACTTTTACTGTAATGACATCCAGAAATCTTATAAGAAGTGTGTCTCCAGAACTCATAACTTTGTTAGATGAAGTGACTCATCAGATGAAATTAAATGAGGACAGGGGTGAAGCAACAAGAAAAATATGAGGTTCTTTTGAGGTTTTTGGAAATGCATAAGGAATGGAGACCAGACAATCTAAGGTGTTTTGCACAGACCTGGTGGATCCTTCCTGTAGATTTCTTTTTATAGTATAGAAATGACCCTGCGCATGAAGACTGCTTCTAATGGATTAAGGTGAGCTATGGCTTCTAGAAATCCATTTGTTCAGAATGATCACTGTTACAGTAGCTTAAGGTATGTGAATTTACCCCACCTGCACCAGCTAGCTTTGGGCACCTTCCAGGAGCTACTCCCACCAGGAATGCAAGGAATGTTCCTAAAAAAGGCAGGAGGAGAGACAAAAGCTGCAGATTTGTTTTTTATTTGCTGCTGAAGTGAGCACTTCTTTGGTACTCCACCTGTGTTTCATCTGTGACCTTCCAGCTGAACAGATAAGGCCCCATTGAGGAAAACCTTCCTTTCTAAATTGAATTTTACGTGGAATATTGTGCTTTTTCACAAAAATTCTATGTACATGGGCCTAGGAAACAATGTGAAAGGGAAGGATATATTATTTCTGTATGTTATATGAGCCAAGTGGTTACTATTTGAAATGTCAGAATCAGCTTTAGCAAATCCTGTTATGCTAAGACTGAAATGGGGAAAAATGGGCTTACATGTAATAAGTCCAAGATGGCCATTTCTTGGAATGTTACCTTTTCTCCAAGTTATAGCAATTTTGAAGTTAGTATATATAAGTTTGGGTGGTGCAGGGGACTTTCTCCCGATATAGTGGTTCACGCGGGGTCTACCCACTCAAAAAAGAAGTTTAGAGGAGAAGAATTCTGTTCAATATTCGCTCTTTTGCATTTTCCATGTATTTTTTCAGCATGTCAGTACTCTGCATGGAGAATGCTGACATTTCGATAGGGAGCCATTCTGATTCCTTTAGTGAACTTTTTGTGATGAAAAGGTTGTATTTATGACTAAAATCTATATTAGTTTAGCTATTTGGAGTACTGGGGAAAGGATACTGTGCCTGTGCGGGTACTATCAGTGTAACACTTACCTCAGAACTGCCAATTCCTTCAAGCACACAAGCATATGCTTACTGATGCTTCAAGGCTACGCTACTTGCTTAGAGTTCTTCCTCACTGGCTTACTTATGGAGCAGTATTACCTTCCTCGGTGCACAAAAAGAAGAGAGTCGTTAAAGAGTCTTGTTGGAGGTTATGGTTCATTCATTGCCTCAGCTGCTGGCAGGTCACTCTGCTGTGGCCAGTTATCACTCTCCTTCTTCTCCTGGTCCTCTTAGTGTAGCTGCCAAAGACAGTGGGAATAGTCAAGTCATCTGTGGCTGTAGGAAGGCCCAGGGCAGGCTAGGGAGAACCACTTTTATCACTGACTGGGAAAGACCAGGTGAAGGGCTTTCACTTGATTGGGAGGGAAATATGAAAGATGGGTCCAGTGTACCTAAGGGGCCTACCAGACAGCGAAACATTGTGCTTACTGAGGCAAACTGTCTACCTATCTCTGTCAGTATGGATAGAAATTACCTACTGTTTTTTGGCTAAGGAATTCATAGCTGCCTCTCCAACCATTAGGCAATCCTCAGGCAGGAACAACAAAATAACTCCTTCTCAATCTGACAGGATATTTCTTACAGAGGAATGAATGTACTTTTGAGGATTCTACTCAACTGAAGCTTTGTGATTCTGAAGAAGACATAACTACAGACATCCCTGATAACAAAATCTGCTTTGCAGAAATTTTAACTAATATGACTGAGGTTCTTCAATATGAACAGAGCATGGCTTCTAAAACACAGACTTAATATAACTACAGATGACTAAAGCAACTCTCACTCCTCCTGTTTTGCCTGCTTTAGAGGATGTTTTTCTTACTATGGCCAGTTTACTGAAAATACAGCCTTTGACTGTCAAAAGGTTTGATATTTTGTATTATATAAGATACCCCAGCCACAGAACTACCTGTCTTATAATCCCAAGGCAGACCCAGCAGATATCTTTCTTTCTAAATCTGATACAGCCAAGCAGGTTATTGTTCTAATCCCACTCTCTCCGATAAAGATTGGAAGTCAGTGAGTATGTTAGTTAAGAAGGTGTTTGCTTTTTGTACTTTAACTTTCAGGATTTGAAATTGTCAACCACATGTTAAAGTTTTTGCTTGTGTAGCTTGAGAATATACAGACTTTATTAGCTAAATTCCATCTTCTGAGGTAAAAAACATCTGTTAATACTTCTATGACAGCTTTTTCTCAGGTGACTAAGCATATTCTGAAGTGAACTTATGATGCCTCGGACTCTTCTTCCAGAGCAGCAGTTTGTGGATCACATTTGAGAAGACATCATAGGTCATAGGAGGTTATACGCTAGTGATGTTATACTCTTGTTCCCTAATATATATATATATATATGGGTCTAGGACTATTCACTGAAAGCACATTTCACTGAAAGTCAAATGACTGTGCACAAATCACTGAAAGCTCAATTCACTGAAAACACAATTCACTAAATCACATTTCATTGAAAGTTATATATGACCTTTTCCCCACTGTAATGTGACCCTGGAGTTAGTATATATAGTGAGGGGGGGTGTGGGGGCACTGCCCCCCACATTGGGGGGTGTAGGGGACGGAGCCCCCCCACACATAGTTTGGATATATAGTATGTTCAGAAAAGAGTAACTTATTGGAATTGCAAGTATCCATGTATATAGCTCAAAATATTTAAAATAGGTGGGGGGCTATGCCCTCCCACACCCCGCCAATGTGGGGGGTGCCCCCCATACCCCCTTACTATATATAATAACTCCAGGGTCACACTAAATGTGTTTCAGTGAAATGTGCTTTCAGTGAATACTCCTAGACCCACATATATATATATATATATATATATATATATATATATATATATATATATATATATATATATATATATATATATATATATATAGTCTATATTTGCAATGCAAGTCTAAGATCAACACCAGCTGCCTTTGTCCAAGAGGGACATAGGTGAAAACCCAGGGATAAATTTACATTTCCCATCCAATCATCCAAGTTACATTTAATAGGATCATCAAGGAGCTCTGCTTTACGTGAATTGGGAGTTGGTTCCAGGGGGGTGTCAACCTCTGGAAGACATGTCTGTCTCTCTAGCATGTCTTGTTAATGTTGCAGGCTAGTTTAAGATCCCTAGATTGAATGAATCTTGGCCCATTTGATTTGTTGATGTGCAGCATTTCCATTAAGGTAGAATCTGAGACTGCTCTGTAGCCCAGGCACAAGTTGCCTCTAAGCAGTCTATGCAATACAAAGTACAGTGACAGGACCTTCAGTCTCTCCATGAAAGTCATATGTTGAAGGCCCTGCATTTTTTTGGCAAGAAACCTCTGAGATCTATCCAGCTGCTGCAGGTGTCTGGTGAGGTACATACAGAAGGGAGCATTGTACTCTGTTAGTAGTCTGATGAGGGATGAGTACAGGGAAGTTATACCCCCCTTAGTTTTGGATGTGATGCCCTTACTTATGACATATGCAATGTAGAAGGCCTTCCTTACCACTGTGGACACATGATGATCAAAGTTGATGTTGCTACAACCTGCATTCCCAAATTTCTCACCACTGGGTTGGAACTTAGGGGGTATAATTAATGTTGTAATTAGCAGGGACTTCTCCTTTGCTGAAGGGGGTGATAATGCATTTTTTGTGTTGAGTTTGATTGGCACCAATCATTTATCTGTGTAAGCCCATTCTGAAGTATGTTGACATCACTAGGGGATTCAATTATTGCATTGCACCCAGTTTGCAGTCATTGACAAACTTTGTAAGCCACAGGCCATCTATTTTCACTTACATTCGGTGAAATCACTGTATTTGGGAAAGGAAGATCTTTTAAAGATATTTTTAATAATACTGACAAAGCTGTTTTGAGTTTTACTAAGAGAAGGGAAGGGAACATATAAATGTGGATTTTGTGCCAAATGCAAATCTATATTGGAGAATAATAATATTATTATTAATAACAAAAAAATTAGCGTTAGAGAATGTTATACTTGTAATTCAGTGGATATGGTATATGCAGCTCAATGCTAGCATTGTATAAGGTTTTATATATTACAAAAGGGCAACATAGGGACCAGATTTCAGAGCATATGTTGGATATTAAAAATAAAAATAAGAATAATTCATTATATAAACACATTTCATAATATCAGGATCATACGTTCAAGTTTTTTGTTATTGATATGGTACATAAAGATGTAGGAGGAGGGCTCTAGGAGGATTTAATTGAAGCTTGTGAATTGTGGTGGCAAATAAAGTTTAATACCACGATCTTCCCAAGGTTGAATGAACATGTATCTATAGCTAGTGCTTTAAGATTATGTTTTTTTAAAGTCTGATTTTTCAATGAAAATGTTATTATGAGTTAATTTGGGGTGTGGGAATTACATAATTTTTTTTAATTAGTATGTGATATTTATTGTGATTGCTTTATAGGTAGACATGTGATGTTTGGTTAAGATATTTAAACAGAGTGTGGAACATGGGATGCACTTCTATTCACATGTTGCAGTATTTACTCCTTTTGCTACCCAAACGTCCGGACAATATACAAAAGTTTTCAGTCACTGTATGGTACGTGGGACGTTTGACATGGCTAGTGGAATGTGGACCATAAAAGTGACATGTGGATGGACCGACCCTCAACTTCTCAGCTGCCAGTTGAACATTAGGTGTTCCTGCCTTCCCGGTGATGGATCTTGAAGAAATCAGATAAGTGTCCCATTGGGGCACCTTTTCAGTAATTTTCTTTACTTAATGCTTGTTCATGTCATCCAGAAATGGCAAGTGTAAGTGCAGCCATCAGATACCTCACACGGATGCCCACGATCAGTGTCTCTTTTGTTTAGGTCGGTCGCACGACTATAAGGCCTGCTCCATTTGCCAGGTGTTTGTGCCCAAAACTTTGTGCAGCCATATACATGTGCTCAACCATTATCTGGAACATTAACATTTAAAACAATTAGCCTTAGGTATGGAGGGTTCTACTGACATACCTGCCAAACCACTGAAAAAGAAAACCAAGACTATCAGGCCTACCACTACAGCTGCACCTGCGTTAAACTCTCAGCCTGTGGCAGACATTGGCCAGGTTGAGGATTCTGGCTCTGCCTTCTCAGATACAGTGGGTACCTCCATGGAAGCTGCATCCCACACAGAGGGTATATCCATAGAGGCTTTTCCAATATCAGTTTCCGATGCTGGGGGGAACCAGCAATTTCAGTAGGGCCTTCAGATCCCTCTGGTTCCTTACAGTTACCCAATTCCAGGCCTTCCTCCCTTCAGATACCCACCAGGCCTCTCAAAAGGAAGGAAAAAAGAAAACATATTTCACCTACTACTGAAAGCATGCCTGACTGCCAGGCTTTTAGCAAAAGTTTATTTAATGTTTTCATGGCCTTACAGCATACCACTACAGGGACTTCGACCATCCCTTCTCCTATACTGAGCCCTAGGCCTCAAACATCAGACCTCTCTCTGAGGGAAGAGGAGGAATTTTCTGACTCTTCATCTGAAGAATCACTCTCTTATACTTCTCAGCTTTCTTCTCCTTTGGGATACGGCTCCTCAGAGGAAGAATCCATTGATCCTGACTCCCCAGCTGAGGATTTGACCTTTGGAGAGACTATTACCAAGATGAAGGAACATTTTAAGTGGGAATCATCTGAAATGTCTGAGGTTCAAAAAAGGTATTATGACCTCATTCAGATGGCTTCCCCAACTCCTACTGCTGTTCCTCCAATTCTGCCTGCCTTCCTGGATGCCTTCTCTTCAGCATCCTTAAAGCCTAACTCACAACTCCCTGCTCCACGCAGACCTGATAGATTTTATAAAGTCCCTGAGACTGTTAAGTTTCTTATTAAGTGTCTTCCAGCAGACCCTGCCACCATTTCCATCGCCATGGATAAGGCCTCTAAACTATTACCTACTACTACCATTCGTCCTGCTGACAAAAACAGCAAAACCATGGAATGTCTGGGTAAGAAAATGTATACCTCAGCTACTCTGGTCTTCAGAGCTACTAACCACCAGACACAAATGGCTGAATATGCCTTATCCCTTCTGGAGAAAGTCTCTAAGGAATTGTCAGATTCCCCAGATTTTGCTGCCAAAGCGTCACTGTCTTCCCTTCTTGCTCTCACCTCCCAGGTTACCAGACACTCCATAAAGTGCAGTTATGATGCTGCTGAGGACTCAGCCAGGTCAGCAGCATCAGCATCTACTTTGAGAAGGTATTGCTGGCTACACCTCCAGCCCCCACCAGACGACTTTAGAGCAAAGCTGGTTGATGCCCCTCTGGACAATACAGCTGTGTTTGGTACAAACGTGGCTGATTTATTTAAGTCACTACAACAGAAGGGAAAAGAGATGCAGGATTTAAAACACCTGCTGGTCTCTCTTATTCCAAAATTCCAGAGGAATTATCCAGCAAAAATACAATTTATTAGAAAGCACTCTCATCCTGCTGCTTCCACAAGGCCCAGAAAAACAACTAGGAAGCAACCCACTCCTGCCAGAGCTTCCCCTCCTCTAGCCAGAGGCAGCCCTTTCAAGACAGGACAGGTAGTGTCTGACTACCTGCCAAACTTAAAACTCCTAACCCCTCCCTCTCTCTCCCTCTCTCGGTGCATCTCTCTCATTGTCTTCCAGTGTGGGCATCCATCACCTCAGACAAATGGGTTCTTTCAACAATACAAAATGGGTATTTTATGGCCTGGCTCAGACCCCCAAAGTGAAGGGGAATCCTACAACCTCCAAAACAACAGCTACACCTATTGCAGCCTGTACTAGAAACTCTGATGGTGCAAGGCACCATCGAAACAGTACCACTGGCTGCAAAAGGAAGAGGTTTTTACTCCAGGATTTAATTATTGCCTAGAAAAGACTGCCCTTGGAGACCAGTTCTGGACCTCTCCCTACTCAGCCTCTTCCTTCAGGTTCCTGCTTTCAGGATGTCGACCTTACCAGTTCTTTTTCCACTCCTCCTTCCCTAAGGGTTCATGGCCACCCTAAATATAAAGGTGCTTACCTTCACATCCCCATAAGGCCCAATTTCAGGAAATACCTGAGGTTCTCTGGCCCTTCTCACTTTCAATTCTCTGCCTTGCCCTTTGGGCTTTCCACTGCACCCAGAGTATTCACCAAATGTCTGTCCCCAGTTATTGCCTTTTGCAGTACAAAAGGAATCCAGATATTCCCTTATCTAGATGACCTGCTTATACAGGCAGGTTGCAAGGAGACCCTCCTGCAACACATACAACTTGCCATTACCCTCCTACAATCACTAGGATTTCAGATCAACTTCCCAAAATCCCACCTGAAAACTTTACAATACATTCTCTTCCTGGTGTGCAGGATTCACACAGACATCATGAAAGCCTACCTCCCCCAAAAAGGTGGAAAGTTTAACTGAACACCTACTTCTGGTCCTCCAGACAACAGAAAACAGAATTGACAGCAAGGCAGTACCTCAGGCTCCTAAGCTACATGGCAGCCACTATCCCCATGTTACCATTAGCAAGACTCTATATGAGGAAGTTGCAATAGTACCTAAGCTCAGTCTGGACCCAGCACTCACACCCCTTGGAGTGCAGGGTTCCCCTCCTACAAACATAATTTCTTTAATACACATGTAATTCAGTATTACAGATACGTAGATGATTTGATATTTTTGGTGGATGGTAGTGAATCTGATATTAAGGATTTTTGTGGTGATTTGAATAATAATAGATGGAAGCTACAGTTTGATGATTTAAAAGTTGGGACCAAGGTTCCTTTTTTAGATGTAATTCTTGATATTTCGGATGGTAAAAATCTAGTTACGTGTTTAAATAGAAAATTTGAAGGGGGGTTTCAATATGTATATGGCACTAGTGGCCATCCCCCACATACTTTAAATGCTCTTCCTTATAGTGAGATGTTAAGAATACATAGACTTTGTAATAAGCCTGAAGTTTTCAACAAAGAAATAAAATCTATGGTGCAATCTTTTGCATCTAGAGGTTATAATAAAGAGATTTTGAATAACAGTTTTAAGAGACTGTTTAATGGCTATAAGAACATGGGTCTCAAATATTTTGTTCCACATGATTCCGATGTCAATTTGTATAATAAATCATGTGACATAAAGGAGACTATATATTTTGTGACTACTTTTGGCTCTTTTACTGATGTATTTGTAAAGATTGTTAGGCAATTTTGGAACTATTTATGTTCCTTAAGTAATGTACAACATTGGTTGAAGCTAAATTTACAATTTTCATACCGCAGGGGTAAAAGTATTAAAGATTTTTTAGTTAAGAGTAAATTTAGTCTACCCCCCCTTGTGTTGTACAAAGATCTTACCAAGATAGGCACATTTGGCTGTGGGAAATGTAAGGCCTGTAAATTTATTGTGCCTTTCTTTGATTTAATTAATAATATAAAATTTACTACAAAGAATTTTTTGAATTGTAATACAGTAGGTGTGATTTATTGTTTACAATGTCCATGTAAAAAGTTTTATATTGGGGAGACTAAAAGGGTGTTTAAGTTAAGACTTCTAGAACATATTAGAGATATAAATAATTGTAAGGAAGATAGCCCTGTAGCTTCACATTTTGCACAGTTTCATGGGGGCATAAGCAATTATCTTAAAGCGACTGTTTTAGAGCAAGTTGTTTACCTGTAAATTATAAAGTAGACATTAAGTCTGTTTTAATAAAAAAAGAAGCAATGTATATTTTAAAATTTAAAACAATGTCTCCATATGGATTAAATGAAGAGTTTAATTGGAAAGCATTGCTTAATTGATTGCTAATGCTGAATGGTTAATTAACAGTTGTAATTGTGTATATATATGGTCACAGTTTTTACATGTATTATACTCCTTGAAGGCTTTTGGCCGAGACGTCAGAGAAGAAAGCTTTTTATTAAATTTTTCGGTGGAACTTGTGGTTGTTGCTTTTTTTCATCGTGTTCCAGGGTGCTGTTGTATCTTTATCCCCTCATACCCTGCCTGAAACTGGAAATCCAGTGGTGGCTGAAGCAAGTGAACCTCAATCCAGGTCTTCCACTCCAACCACCTCAGCCCAAACAGATCATGCACACAGATGCCTCAGACATGGGCTGAGGAGCAACTCTGGGACATCTGAAAGTGCAGGGGCTGTGGCCAGGGCCACACAAAAAAGAACACATCAATATCTGAGAGATGAGGGCAATACTACTGGCCCTGTGAGTCTTCCAGTCCAATCTACAACAAGGGCCACTAAAGATCTTTACAAACAATACCACAGTGCTGTGATATTTCAACAAACAGGGGAGGACCAAATCTTACTTGCTTTGCAGACTAGCTCTCCTGGTGTGGGAAATGACCACCTCCCAGGGAGTTACCCTGCAGGCAGTTTAGATTACTTCACAACAGAACTCCCAGGCAGACTCCCTCAGCAGATCCATAATAGGCAACCATGAATGGATGCTTCACAGGGATGTCTTCCTGGACCTGGTCCACCAGTGGGGTACACCTCAAACAGATCTGTTTGCCTCCTCCATTAACAGGCAACTTCCTTTCTTCTGCACCAGACTCCTACACCTTCAGGCTATGGAAACAGATGCCTTCTCAATCTCTTGGAAGACGAAGTTTCTCTATGCATTTCCACCCTTCCCACTTGTACAGAAGGCCCTGCTAAAGATCCAGCAGGACATACTAAAAATCTTGTTGGTGACTCCCTATTGACCAAGACAGCATTGGTTCCCCCTACTCTTACAGTTATCCAAGGGCAATCATCACAATTTACCCCTCAGAGTGGATCTTCTCACACAGCACAAGGGATTCCAAGTACACCCATGGTGGGAACTGATGCACCTCACACTGTGGCTGATAGGATTCTGATCCCTTTCAGACACCTTTACAATGAGGACATGCTCACTGACCTGCAGTAGGCCAGGAAACCAAACACAAGAAAATCCTACTTATCAAAGTGGAAGAGATTTTCTGTATGGTGTCTCAAAAGACAGTTGGATCCACTTGCCATCGACACCCCTGTAGTACTGTCTTACCTGTGTGAAGTACTGCAGACAGAATTGGTGTACTCATCCACTAAAGCCTAGTTGTCTGCCATTTCAGCATGTCTTCCTCTGGATCCCCCCCCCCCCCGCAGCTTCCAGACTACCAGCTAAGTTATTCCTTAAAGGGCTCCTTCACCTGAACCCCCCCCCCCCCAGGAAGCCTTCTCCACCCCCATGGGACCTCAACTTTGTTTTGGAAAAGCATACACTTCCTCCATATGAGCCAGTGGACAAAGCTTCCCTAAAACACTGTCCATGGAAAACTGTGCTACTCGTGGCCTTGACCTCAGCCAGAAGAGTGTCAGAACTATAAGCCCTCATGGCTATCCCATCTTTCCTGGTATTCCACATGGACAGGTTTACCCTTAGAACTAACTCTTTCTTCATGCCCAAGGTGGTGAATGACATTTCCCTAAATCAGGTCATCCACCTACCAACCTTCTTCCCTAATCCACAGGGAGACAATGAGAGAGTACTCTATTCCCTGGATGTGCACAGACAACTCATATTTTATCTGCACAAAACCAAGTCCATCAGACAGGCTGATCAACTGTTCATCTCCTTCCACCTCAGGGCCTTAGGGAAGGCAGTAACCAAATAAACTATTTCAACCTGGATTTCCAAAGCTATCACCTTCTGCTAAAAATACCATGGGAAATCCCTGCAAGGTACTGTTAAAGCACACTCCACCAGGGCTCCCTCAGGAGCCTTCTTCAGAGGTTTGGATACCTCTACCATTTTTGAAGCAGCCACTTGGTCATCAGTGCACACCTTCACCAAATATTACAAGTTAGACCATATTTTCAGAGGTGGCATTTACCAAGGCTATCCTTCATGGATTTCTGGAGACCACCTCTATACCACCACATCCTTCTTCACAGTGAGCTTTGACACTCACCCATATGTGACGAATATTGCAAAATGTGAATAGATGGACATAGAAAAGTTGTATAAAATCTTAGCATAACCATAGATGTCCTTCTCTTCCATGTTGCAGTATTTCTTCTCACCCTCCTTCCCCTTCTGTTATGCTGCATTTGACTTTCTGGATGGCACAGGACTGGCATTGCCCTTACTAGGACTGGTTCTGACTGGGGCTTACAGTTCTAAGGGCTGGTGCATGCAGATGTCACTTTTATGGCCCACGTTCCACTAGCCACATCAGACGTCCCACACACCATACAGTGACTAAAAACTTTTGTATACTGGCCGGACATTCGGGTAGCAAGAGGAATAAACCCATATGTGATGAATACTGCAACATGGAAGAGAAGGACATCTATAGTTATGGTAAGATTATACAAACCTTTCCTTTTTAGATTCTGAAGAAGCGCTTAATCAATAAATATATTTTGTGGTTTCCACTGGGATTGCTTGGACTGTTTTCCAGTTTTGAGTTTCAAAGTACTGTATCCCCCTGGAATAACACCAGAAGCTAAGCCAATTGTAGAAGTTAATCATTTTTTGCTTGTATTGAGGCAAATCCTAGATGAAGGTGGAATGCTGCTTAGGGCTAAGGACATACCTGTCTGGGACACATAATCTGAAAGCTTAGTCATGTCTCTGTTCATATAGTTCAGTGAGGTACGTCTCAAGTCATTCACTCCAACATGGACTATGACAGAGTCATAACAGTACTTGTTGGGAGACTTGAGTGCATGCATGATTTGACGGATCCTGGCACTGAGAGGCAGATGACCATGACCTTCTCCTTGTCCAGCCTGGTTAGGGGGATATCTGTGTGTCTCACTATGGAATCGCCTATGACAATAGCATTTGGTTTTGAGATGTTTTGCTTTAGGGGCGTATTGGGTGAGACACTGACACATTTGTTTTTATGTGTAGTGGCTGCTGTTGGGCCTGTATTGTGTGAAGAAGACTTGCACTTCTGAGGTCTCTGCTCTTTTGGTAAACTTCTAATGAGTACCTCCGCATATGTTGGTTTATGCATTGAGAACTTGGTTTGTGGAAGAGGTGAAGTGTGAGTGCTGACAACCTGTTTGATATCTGGATTGTTGTTTCATGACAGAGAGAGAGAGAGCATTGTATAGATACATCTCTCACATATTGTATTTGCATGTTTTAGGGGTAGTAGGTTGTATACATGAGGCGATGCCATGTCAATCAGGCTGGCTGGACAAATAATGGCAAGCCGTCCGTCCATTATTTCAGTTGTATTCAGTAGTAAGTAGGGGGCGGGCTAGATGGACCAGGTTCTGCTGTAGGACTAGTAAAATTAGCTAATCTGTGGGGCAGTTTAGGAGTAGAAACATGTGTCAATGCCTCAAAAGGCACAGCTGAGCTGCTGTTTGGGCAGCAGTGCGCCACTGCATTGAGTGCTGAGAAGCAGAGAAGCTTAGGAGGGTTACCTAGCAGTTATCTAGGGAAAATTTCTTTCTAACCATTTGCGTCTATACAGCACAGTGTTAAACCGCATTGGGCAGTGAGCACCTACACACAAATGCGCTGCTTAAATAGAAGTAAGGTACAACAGTTTTAACACAAACGAGCAAATTCTAGGGCCCAAAACTGAACCCTATTCCAACAATTCCCAACTCAGATGGGTCTTGGGCTGCACACTTCTGCCACAGGGGTCCAGGAGGGCCTTCTTAATGTAGGACGGCTGGTTTTAGTGCTCAGTTTATGTCAAACAGCCTAGATTCAGCAAATATGAATCTAGTCTTTGCCAAGTTAGCTTTGGTCTCAAACCTTTCCTGAGGAAGTAAAATCTGAGCTCTTGAACTCTGCTTTAGGTCAAGATTCTCTTTTTGGCCTTTTGGCTGCTGAGATATTAAGAACTGTGAGGAAAAGTGGAAACTTATACAGGTAGTAACAACTTTTTTTTTCAACCCTCCTTTTTTAATCCCTCCTTAGCATACCTCTTAACGTCTTATAAACAAGAAATCTGGACAAAGCCTAAAATAATTGGGGGACAAAGGCCCAAAAATAGGGATTGATTTTAAATATTGCTCTTATAAACTTATAAAGTTGGCAGAATGATAGTGGTTATATCAGCATGCATTTTCTGAAGGAAATGAAGTCTGAAACTCAAATATATGTCATTATTTAATTATTTCAGTCCTCAGTGATCTGCCAGAAAATCAAAATTATATGAGGAGCAGATCAAAAATATGAGTCAAAAATGTGGACAGTTGAGAGGTATGCTTCGGGTCCCCTTTCCCAAAAAATAATGTTAACATTATGGAGCCAGTACTTGTGGGCAGGAGATGCAATGGAAAGGAACCACTAAGAAAAAGGGAAAATCCTCAAAAAAACCCCAAAAACAAAGATAGCCTTATCAGTCAGCATGGCTATCCACCTCTTCAAGCTCCTCCCCCCACCCTGACAACCTCTCCAGCTCCCTCAGACTCCAAATTTCATATGGCATCAGAAAATCCCAGACAGCTGGATTCTGAGGGTAATCCAGTGAGGGTACACTGGCAATGTGAATCCCTCCCTCCCTCAGTCTCCTGGAATTCTCTTTCACTCCAGGAACTAAATTTCTGTATTTTCTGCCATTCTATAAAACATGATGTACCAGGAGGTAATAAATCCAGTGCCTCTCAGCCTTTGAGGAAAAGTATATTATTCAAGGATTTTTCTGGTCTCCAAACCAGAAGGATCCTGAAGGCCAGTACTGGATCTTTCAGCATTAAATTTCTATGTCATGATTCTCAAGTTCAAGATGATATCACTTGAGAATCTTGTACCATTGATCCCAGCCTTAGCTTTCATGGTAAAGCGAGACCAAAAGGACACCTATTACCCCATTTGTATTGCTAAATATTTCAGGTATTTCTTACAATTTGCAGTGTCTGGCTTATATTATCAGTTGTCTGTTTTACCCTTTGGCCTCTCCATTGCACCAAATGTATTTACAAATTTTCTTGCTCACTGCCCTCTCCAAAGCATATACATATTTTCATATTTGGATGATTGTCTTACCTTCTCAGACTTTTTTTTTACCTGTCGAGAGTCTCCAAAAACTGTCCAGGAGATACTATTCAATCTGGTATTTCAAATTGATTTGCAGAAGTCAGCTTTCATCCCTTCACACAAAATCGTATTTCTGGGACGTTTGTTGGACTCAATTGAGAGAAAAACCTTTCTCCCTCCAAACAAAGTAGAAATGTTCTGACAGTTCATCATGAGTGTTTCCAGCCTACAAAAAGCATCTGCAAGGGAGTTTCTCAGGATTCTGGAGTAAATGGCTCAATCATTCTCCTGCTACCCTTTGCCAGACTACACGAGGAGAAATCAATGGTATCTTCAACCATTCTGGTCTTAACACCTACACCCTTTGACTTTTCAGAATCCAGCTTGCAATCCAGGTCTTCCTTTCTCCCTTTCACCCCCCCCCCCCCACACACACACACAGTTAGTCACCACAGATACGTCAGATCTGGCATATAGAGTGGTTTCAAAAGGGGTAAAAGTGCAAGCTCTGTTGGATCCTGTAGACAGACAGAAACACACAGATTTAAGGGAGATGCATTTGATAGCTATGTCAAGAATCTCAGTGGCAACACTCAGATCTGCTGTGAGTTACAGCACAATGGCATTAAATATACAGAACCAACTGATATTGCCAACATCCTGGCAGATAGGTTCAGTGCTAACTTTAATCCCTCTCACCCCTTAAAGGGCCCTTCTCTATATAGGAAGAATGCAAAGTTTCTGTAATCACAGCTGCACAAGTAAATACCACATTCTCTAAAGCCAAGAATACAGCATCCATGGGACCTGACAACATCCCAGGCTGCATTCTAAATGAACTACAGAATGAACTGTCATCCCACCTAAGTACCATGTTCAATTATAACCTCACCTCAGGCTTTGTGCCCTCTGAATGGCGTACAGTGGCAGTTATCCCACTCCACAAAGGGGGAGTAACCACAGACCTCAGGAACTACTGCTCCATTACCCTGATGAGCCTGGTCTGCAAGGCTATGGAACTTATCATCATGGAACTTATAAACAATGACATTTGTAATCTCCAAACTCTGGACCCCACCCAGTTTGGGTTTGTAAAAGGCAGGTCATGACTCCTAAACCTGATAAACTTCTTTGAAATGGTCACCAAAGCCATATATGTGGGTAAGGTGGTTCACACAGCCTATCTAGATCTCACCAAGGCTTTTGACACCATCCCCCACTCTGGAATTATAGATAAACTCACTAAACTAGGTATAAATCACTATGTCACAAGATGGGTTGCCAACTGGTTCACTGACAGAACCCACACTGTGAAAGTAGCAGACTCCAAATCTGACTTCAGACCAGTGAAAATTGGAGTACCACAGGGTTCAGTTCTGGGTCCTCTCCTGTTTTGTATCTACTTCTCAGATGTACAGGCTAACAAAGTTCGCAGATGGCTGAAAACTAGGAGCCATAATCAAAACTCCTAACAACGTGGACATCCTACAAAAGGGCCTCACTGAGACAGATCATCATCATCATCTTCTTTCGGCTGTTCCCGTTAGGGGTCGCCACAGCAGATCATCTGTTTCCATTTCTTCCTGTCCTCTGCATCATGCTCTTTCACACCAACTGCCTGCATGTCCTCTCTCACCACATCCATAAACCTCATCTTAGGCCTTCCTCTTTTTCTCATACCTGGCAGCTCCATCTTTAGCATCCTTTTCCCAATATACCCAGCATCCCTCCTCAGCACATGTCCAAACCAATGCAATCTCGCCTCTCTTGCTTTGTCTCCAAACTGTCCAATCTGAGCTGAGCCTCTATTATACTGATTCCTAATCCTGTCCATCTGAGTCACACCCAGTGCAAATCTTAACATCTTTAACTCTGCCACATCCAGCTCTGACTCCTGCCTTTTCGACAATGCTACCGTCTCCAACCCATATAACATAGCTGGTCTCACTACCCTCTTGTAGACCTTCCCTTTCACTCTTATTGGTACCCGTCTGTCACAAATCACTCTTGACACTCTTCTCCACCCATTCCATCCTGCCTGTACTCTCTTCTTCACCTCTCTTCCACACTCACCATTACTCTGAACTGTTGATTCCAAGTACTTAAACTCATCCACCTTTACCAACTCTACTTCCTGCATCCTTACCATTCTTCTACCCTCCCTCTCATTTACACACATATATTCTGTTTTAGCCCTGCTGACCTTTATTCCTCTCCTCTCTAAAGCATATCTCCTCCTCTCCAGGGTCTCCTCAACCTGGTCCCTACTCTCACTACATATCACAATGTCATCTGCAAACATCATAGTCCACGGGGCCTCCTGTCTAATCTCATCTGTCAACCTGTCCATCACCACTGCAAATAAGAAAAGGCTCATGGCTGATCCTTGATGTAATCCCACCTCCACCTTAAACGTATCTGTCACTCCCACCGCAGTCCTCACCAATGTCACACTACCCTTGTACATATCCTGTGAGACAGATGCCTGGTGTTAAAGCCATGGCCTCAAGCTCAATGCCAAAAAGTGCATTGTAATCTCTTTTGGTAAAAACACTGTACCTATGAACTACTACATAGGCAGTAGTCTGCTTAACACCAAAAATGTGATAAAAGACCTTGGGACACAGGTGGACAGTAGTTTTTCCTTTGATAATCACATTGCCATAGCAGTCAGGAAATCCTTCTATGCGGTACAGCACATCACAAAAGGTTTCTCATCCAGGAAAAAAAAGAGGTCATTGTTCCCCTCTACTCGTCAATCATTAGACCCATTATAGGGTACAATGGCCCTTTTGGTATGTACCTCACAAGACATCTACAACAACTAGAAAGGCCACAGAAATACTTCACAAAAAAGGATTACCAGCCTCAAACAAATGCCTTATGCAGACCATCTCAAAAAACACCAGCTTTACTCTGTCACATATTACCTACTCAGAGGCGATCTCTGGCTAACATACAAAGCTATGTCAAACCCAGAGCTGTTGGACATGCTCCACTTAAAGAAATCCCTATCCCTCCGAGCTACACTCTCTAGGGACCTAAACCTTGTCACCACAATAAAAAGAACATGCTGGAGGGATAGATTCCTGTCCCAGAGACTTCCCATACTCTGGAACAAACTACCTATTTATATCAAACAAATCTCCTCATCAGCACTCTTCAAGAAAAATTGGATGGAAGATAGGAAATTCACCCAGGGACCACTTCTGTGGCTCTGCTCGACAGGGGCACAGGAAAATAATTTTCTTGGGTGGCAAGAGCCAGGGTACCTTTTTGGCTAGGCTTATATAGGCCCTAGGGCCAATAACCTAGTACCTACCTATGAACCTATGAACCTATGTTGGCTGTTATTAATGCTTTGAAGGTCTTGAAACATCTTTGGTCTCCAGCACCTCTGCTAGTGTACACAGACAAAACCATAGTGATGTGATGCATAAACAAACAAAGGGGGTGCCAGATCCTACAGTCTTTGCAGCCTGTTGGTGATAGTCTGCAAAGAAGCAATTCAGCTCTTTCTGACTGTTCTGGCCTCATACATTTTATCAGGAGAAACCTTATTGCAGGCAAATTCAACACGATTAGGTCAGACCCTCTAGTACAGGACAGACCTGTCATGCATGGAAATTTCATCCTGCGGTCTTCCAAGAATGTCCATGGGGAGTAGATCTGTTTGCCTCACTTTAGAACAGACAACTAAAGAAATTCTGCTCCAGGAACCCTTGAAGGCAAGCCATGAAGACAAATGTCCTTTCATTACCATGGATGGAAATGTTCCTGTATGTTTTTTTCCACAATTTCCACTAATTACCACGGTTCTTGTAAATATCCAAGAGTCTCCAAATATTGTGGTGATAACCCCTTTTGTCCAAGGCAACAGTGGTTCTTCTTTCCAATATGGCTAATTGTTATTACCACAAACTTTCCCACAGATTGGATTTACAAACAAAAGACAAAGGGAGTTTTATACACCCCACACATGAATGCTTCAAGTAACTGGCTGGATGATGCAATTTTGATACCCTTTCGGCACATTTTTTTGAGGATGTGTATCAGGTACCTATGAAGGCAAGAAAACCTGCTGCTGAGAAATCATACATGGGTAAGTGGAAAACATTTTCTTGCTGGTGCCAGTCTAAGAGCCAAGATCCTTGGCTGGTCCGGATTCTTCTGGTACTTGGTTATTTGTGTGAGTTACTGTTCAATGGCTTGTCATACTGTTCTATCAAAGTACATTTGTCAGCCATTTCAAATCGTCTGCCTATAGATCCTCCCATTTCCAATAATGGTTAAGTAAAACAATTTTTAAAAGGGATATTGTACATCTGTTCACCTAGGAAACATTTCACCCCTCCTTGGAATCTCAGTTTTGTGCTTGAGAAGCTCACTCAGTCTCCATTTGAAGCAGCTCATCAGGCTGATTTGAGGTTTTTAACATGGAGACTGTTTTACTCTTTTCTCTGAAATCTGATAGTGACTCAGATACAAGCACGTATGTTAAGCCAACCCTGTCAAATTTTTCACAAGGACAGGGTTTCTTTGAGAAAAATCCTGCCTTTATGCCTGAAGAAGCTTCAGAGTTTTCTTTAAGCCAGACCATTAACATCACAATCTTCTTTCCTGAACCTAAAAACAAGGGAGAAAAGATTCTTCACTCTCTAGATGTACATGGACAGCTCAGATTCTACCCAGACAAACCTCAACCTTTTAGGAAAGATGACTAGCCATTTGTCTTCTATGAAGGAAGAGGAAAGGACAGCCAGAGTAAAAGCTAACTATTCTTTGCAGCTGCCTTGTGCTATACGTTTTGTTACACAACAAGTTGCCTTTAAGCAGAGTTGCAGTTAATTCAACAAGTGTATTGGTTTCTTCTGTGGCTTTCTGGAAAGGGGTGGATTCTAGAAGCATTCTAGGGGCAGCAACATGGTTCTCAGTACATAGCTTTACAAAGCATTACAAACTGAACTCCTTCAATAGGTACAGAACTGGCTTTGCTAGGACAACTCTGCAGGGCCTCCGCGAGTATTAGATATTGGCCTCCTCCCTCTTTTGCTACCTCTCTCTAAGCTATGGTAGTCTACCCACATGGCTTAGGCTATTGCAATGATGATCATTCTCTAAACAGTACAGTTGTGTAAGTAAACTTACTATAACAATGGATCATGGTTACAGTAGAAGTCCTTTCACCAACCCCTTTTCCCTGTTGTTTTTTATTATTGCTAGGGTAAAGTTCCTTTTTATCTTATTGTATATAATAATAAATATTATTCCCTTTTGTTTCACAGCACATGTATTTAGGACTCTTGCCTTCTTCCTTGGTAAAAAAATGCCCTGAAGCTTTTGACATTCCTCCTGCCTTTTATAGCAGGACCCCATGTGCGACTGGAAAGAGGAACACCTGGAAGGTACCTAGAGCTTTAGGAAGATGACTGGTGTAAGCAGGGTAAATTCACATAGCTTAGGCTACTGCAGCAGTGATCCATTAGAACATTTACTGCTATAATATGCTTACACAACTTACTTTTTGTTTTTATCCCCCCCACAGCTGATGCCACCCGCTCCTCTCATGAAATGGAGAAAAGTAAGCTAAGGCTTCCAGAATTCCAGTTTCTTTCTCTGTGTCTGTCTGTCTCTCTGTCTCTCTGTCTCCTGCCACTACTGGCATCCTTACCTAATCACTGGATTTACCTGAGTTCTGGTTTCTTATAGAGATACTCTTCATGCATTTCCAAATTCCACCAAACAGTCTTGCAATGTATTATAATACGTACCAAGTATGGTATGGTCCCAGTTATTCTCATTAGGTTTAATATATAATTATCGACCATGAGACAGGTGAGGCCAATCTGTAAACAAATGGGGTAGGTTAATTTAAACAAAAAAAAGGGAAATTGTCTCAGGTTAAAATATCTCACACCTGCAGCTGGTCTAGTACTTACCTATGAACCTATGTACCTATTAAATCTTCTCCGTGTCCAACTTAGAATCAGCAGTGAGGGATTAGGAAGTTGTTATCTTCTGATCTGCATGACTACTCAAATACATACTGATAACATACATGCATTTTTTCTCTTTTTTATTTTCCCTGCCATTCAACAATTTACAAGACTGGTGTGATTTTATGAGACAGATTATGAAGCTCTTCAGACACAAATCTAAGATGAAAGAACCCACTTAACTGTTTTTGAGTGTCACTATTCAGTATTTTTACCATAATAACTATCACAGAAAATAAGAAATGTTGCAATAATACACCCATAAATGTGGTTCTAGTCTATATCTAGTTATTAAAAGTCTTAGTAAAGTCACACAAAAAATACAATATTTCTATGGGACTCCAGCTGTCTGTCTAGAAATTGCACTGACTATATTAATTAATCTTGGGTGAAAAATAATCTCAGTGTCCATTGTTACTGTGATGATTGGGGAGAGACAGACGAAGGTTGCCAGCCTAGTCAAATAGAATTTAATACATAATTCTATCATTTGTATAAATAAATGTAAAATACAGGCGTGTGTTTTTAAATGAAAGAAAAACACTGTAACATGTGAACTTCAAGATTGTTACAACATTGCCCCCTTGCTGTAAAGAAAAACTAAGTCAAGCCTTTCAAATGTGTCTTTTGAAATTGAAATAATTTTATGACATTCTTTGTTCTTTAAAGTTGGTTCCGGTCAGGCTGGCTGAAGACATTTGTTTATTGTGTTAACTAAGGATTAATTGCTAGAGTGTATATGTGAAATGCCTTTTAGTGTTGTATTCTCCTGTGCAGGTGTTAGCTTGCTAAATAATGCAGTTTCTATTAGCCTGGGAACTCAGAGCAGGTGTCAAGATGATGCAATATGAATACTGGGAAAACCTAAGTGTCAACATGATGTAATCTGGGGAGGACCCAGAGACATGTTTGTTAGTGATGTTTTATAAACTGTCTCAGAGAGAGAGATAGAAAGCATTTTGATCTTGGATATCTAACCCAGCACTGCCTTTGCCCTTTATGTATGTAAATAGGATTGTAGCACTGTGTTTTCTCTTAAGTTTACCTAAAAATTAGAAAGTTAGATTAAGTATTTTTCTGTGTAATCAGATCTACAATATTATTTTAAGTTTCTGTGGGATCTGTGAACTCTTAGATATCTCTGTGGTGTAGTAGTTTTGTCTTGTGTTTTAATTATTTATTATTAAATATTTTTAAAACCTTCTACCTCTGGCTGGTTTGTGTAGGGATAAGCTCTAGAGTACATTGCATATTTATATAGAGTTTATTGTAATAGGCCACTCTGATAAGCCTTAAACTGTATAGTCACATTACCACTGGATAATAATATTGCACAGTAATAATTGGACACCCTTTTAAGGGCCTTTTAGTAGCTGATATTATTAACTGGGTGGTGGCAGTAATTACTACCATATAGTCTGGGTAAAGGGGCACAGCTGGAGAATCTGTGACAGCCTTTCCCAGGAGAGTCTGTTAAGTTGTATAAATACCTATCTCAAAGTGTGTGTGTGTGTGTGTGTGTGTGTGTGTGTGTGTGTGTGTGTGTGTGTGTGTGTGTGTGTGTGTGTGTGTGTGTGTGTGTGTGTTGTGTCAGCTACTTGGCAGGGACACAAAGCACTGGTTGGACAGAGAGGGTACTGGAGGTTTTACCTTGCCCAGTTAGGCTGAGACCTGGACCATATAGCTGTGCCAGTGGGGAGTCTTATTGGGGACCTGGTGAGCAACCAGCCCCAGACTGACTGTGATCTCTGTGTGCACTTAAGGGAAATTGTACTTTACTGTGTGTATTTGTTATCCTTTCCTCTTCTATGAGATGACCTCCCTAGTGTTAGTGGTGAGGATTGAAGCTCATTGATTGCTGGGCCAGGGCACGGTCGTCACAAGTGTTTTGCAGTGGTGGGATCTACTTCACATACTAATTGGCTTGTAGTGGTGTGGGTAGAGCAAATGCCTGTAGCTTATGTACAGTGATCTCTAAAAGTGTACTCTAAAACAGTCACACAGTGTATACTCAGAGTTCAGATCACAATTGTTTATTTCTTTTGTTAGCTTAGTGTTAGTCAGGGTGAGCAGGCAGCATGTCAGCAGAAGAGTATGTAAAGCTTAAGGAGCCAGCTGGCGGAGATGTGCCAGGCTAGGGGACTGGTGCATGGAAACCTGACTAAAGCAGGCCTGATTGCAGCCTTGGTTACAGCTGCATCAGAAAACAGCAGCATGGAGGACAATCAGACTGACAGTGGAGATACAATATCCTCAGAGAATGGACAGCTCAACCTTTCTGCAGTGGACTTAAAAATCCAGCTGGAGCTAAACAGACTTGGGTTGGAGGCCAGGTGTATGGAACTAGAAGCAGCCGAGAGAATGAGGAGCCTAGAAGCTGAAGAAAATGAACAGCAGAGGAGGCATGAGAGGGAAATGCTGACTCTTCACCAGAGTCATGGAGGTAATGGGGAAAGGAGTAACCGGACCCCAGAAGCACAAAACATCAGTAAATTTCGTCCACAGTTTAAAGAGGGGGATAATTTTGATAGCTTCATTCATATGTTTGAGTGGGTATGTAAACAGTATGAAGTTGACCAAAGGCTCTGGGTATGGTTCCTGACCCCCTTACTCCATGGTAAAGCTGTAACTTCTTTAGCAAAAATGCATGACACTGACTGTTTTGATTATACTGCTGTAAAAAGACATTTGTTAGAATGTTTTAAGCTAACACCTGAAATGTATAGGAAAAAGTTTTGTGAGCATAGACGCAAGGCAAATGGAAATGTATGTGAATATGTTGTTGAACAGAGCACTTATTTTCATAGCTGGGTGAGTGGATGTCAGGTCACCACTTTTGAAGGGCTGGCAGACCTTTTGGTAAGGGAACAAGCCCTTAGCACTTTGCCTGAGGACATGAGGATCTGGTTAGCTGATAGACAGTGTGTTACTCCAGAGGAGTTGGGGAAGAAGGGAGACCTACACCTGGCCAGCAGGGCAGGCCTGCACAGGAAAGGGACCCCCAGTACTGCTCATGGGTCTAAAGGAACCCATGATGGGCAGCACAGACTGCCCCAACAGAATCCACCAGTAGCAGGGGAAGCCACTAGTCCAGGTACAGATCCAGGAGCTATTGTTAAATGTTTTGAATGCAACCAGTGGGGCCAGGGAGCATACAGATGTCCATGGAGGCAAGGTGGGGAACCAAAGGTGAGGGAGCCAGTAAGTGGTCAAGACAAAATGCCAATAGTATGTTGCCTTGAGACAACAGGGGTATGGAACTACCATCCTGCAGATGTCCTGAGAGGGAAGGATTTGGATGAGGCAGTGCCATGTACTTAAGCATTTACATGCAGTGAGGCTAGGAGACAAGCATGTTGGTCTGGTAACCTGGGGGAAGACCCAGACAGACTGCATACTTGCAGCCAGGACTGCTGAGGTGGTTACTTCAGGGAGTGAGCAACGCTGTAGCAGTGAGACTGAATGTGAGCCACAGCTGCTTGTGGGTACTGATGTTTCCTTGGACAGGGTAACTGCAAAGGGAGAGGTGAGTAGTAGTACCCAGGCTGACAGTGAGGCACCACTGTCAGAGGATGCCAGACTTCCTGTGGAAGGGGAGCTGGGAAGGATTACAAGGAGGGAGTTGAGACAGGCTCAGCTCTCATACCCTACATTGCAAGGCCTGAGGCAGGTAGCTAGGGAGGCACTTGATTCTCAAGGGAAAGGTGAATCTGTATACTGGAGCAAAGGGTTACTGTACAGAGAGTGGATCCCTGAGAGAGGGCTAGAAGGTGAGAGAGTACAGCAGTTGGTAGTGCCTAGAGCTTACCATCTGAGGTGATATTGTAGTGTACTGGCTCACCAGATGCGCAGTAGCAAGCGCCACCCCAACCCTGCCCCAGCTGGTTGACATCTTGCTGTACTTATGAATAATCAAAAATGAAGTGGCATCCTCGGCATGAATATTCATTTTGATGAGTAATAGCAGTTATGTGTATGCTTAGCTGTTTCAGCATAACAAATGCTGGAATACAACCGCCAAATTGACAAACTACTACAAGTAATCCTAAACTGCCGTATTACATCAACTGTACAAGAGATCCCAGTAAATATAAACAATTACTTTTTCTCCTTTGCTTTTGCAGGGGGCAAGCCCCCTGTACCCCCTTGTTCGGGCACTGTGCCCCCACACCCCCCACTATTTGAATATACCAACTCCAAGAACCGACTACAAGGGGGTGCAGGGGGCTTGCCCCCTGCAAAAGCAAAGGGAAAAAGTAATTGTTTATATTCACTGGGATTACTTATATAGGATTAGTTGTAGTATTTTATATTAAGCAAAAACCAAAAGAAGGTCCTTGCGCACCAGCATTACAAACAAATAACTAAACTATCACAGGAATGTATAGTACTGAGCTGCTCATCTACATTCATTATATGCATGTCATCATGGGGTAACATACATGGCATGCCAATCATGCCTCATTTCCTTACCACTTCCTAGGTTATAGGCTTGTCAATCACCCTGGCCATGCCCACTCCTGTGCGAAACTGCCGGTGAGCCAGTACACTACAGTATTGCCCCGTCTGGTGCTTCTAGCCATAGCCCATGATATTCTCTTTGCAGGTCATATGGGGATAAAGCATACAAAGAGGTGTATTATGCAAAACTTCTATTGGCCTGGAATTTCCAGAGATGTAACTGGGTACTGCAAGACCTGTGAGCAGTGCCAAAAGGTAGGTAAGGCAGGAGACAAGGTGAGAGCTCCTTTGATGTCTTTGCTTGTGATTGAGGAGCCATTTCAGAGGGTAGCTATGGATATTGTGGGTCCTCTGAGTACCCCACATTCCACAGGGAAAAGGTATATCCTAGTGATTGTAGATTATGCTACACGATACCCTGAGGCAGTGACTTTGTCCTCCATTGAGGCCGAGAAGGAGGCAAATGCTTTGCTAGAAATTTCAGCAGGGTAGGTTTCCCAAAGAAAATACAGTCTGACAGAGGTGCCAATTTTATGTCAGACCTGCTGGCTTGTCTGTGGAAGTCCTGTGGGGTGAAGCACATGAAGACCTCCCCCTACCATCCCCAGACTAATGGTCTTGTTGAGAGGTTAAACTCTACAATCAAGTCCATGCTATAGGCATTTGTAGATCAGTTTAAGAGGGAGTGGGACAAATATTTGCCCCATCTGTTGTTTTCTTACAGAGAGGTTACCCAGGAATCCACAGGTTTCTCACCCTTTGAGTTGCTGTATGGGCATAGGGAGAGGGGACCTCTAGATTTAATTCGAGATGAGTGGGAAGGTGAGTGTGAGTCTCACAAGGAGTCTGTTGTGGCATATGTCTTGAACCTCAGGACAAAGCTCAGGGAACTCATGGGCCTGGCCCAGGAGAACCTGGAGGAAGGCCAACAACAGAAAAAAAGTGTGGTATGACAGGAATGCTCGCTGGGGAGGGACCCTACAAGGTGGTAAGAAAGGTAAGTGATGTTAACTACTGAGCATTGCAGTGGATTGCAGGAGGAGTCTGTGAGAGATCTTGTGACTGATCTCCTCAGTGAGGCTCGGGCTGACACTTTGGTAGAAGGGGTAGCAATGTCACAGCAGCTATCTCCTACCCAGGATCAAAAAATACGAGCAGTGTTGCAGGAGTTTGGAGGCATGTTCACTGGGAAACCAGGGAACACCCATCTGGTGCAGCACCAGGTGGATACAGGACCCCAAAGGCCTATCAGGCAGGCCCCTTATAGGGTGTCTGAGAGAGTCAAACAGACTCTGAGGGAGCAGGTACAGGAGATGTTGGAACTAGGGATGATTCAAGAGTCCAGCAATCCCTGGGCCTCACCAGTGGTACTGGTGCCAAAGAAGGACAGTAGCACCAGGTTCTGTGTGGATTACAGGAAATTAAATAGTCACACAGAGGCAGATGCTTACCCCATGACTAGGACAGGTGAGGCCCTAGAGCAGCTGGGTGGGGCTAAGTATCTTACAATCATTGATCTTACCAAGGGTTACTGGCAGGTGTCCTTAACTCCCAGTGCTAGAGAGAAGTCAGCCTTTGTGACTCCTTTTGGCTTGTATGAGTTCACAAAGTTGCCCTTTGGGATGAAGAATGCCCAGCGACTTTCCAGAGGCTGGTAGATCATATCTTAGCAGGATCAGGAGGGTTTGCCCTTGCTTACATGGATGATATTGCTATCTACAGCCACTCCTGGCAAGAGCACCTTCAGCATGTCAGGGAGGTGCTTGCCAGATTACAGAGGGCAAATGTCAGGTGGGAATGGCAGAGGTCTCCTACCTAGGACATAGAGTGGGGAGTGGTAAAATAAGGCCAGAACCTGCCAAAGTGGAAGCTATTCAGGCATGGCCTGCACCTGTTACCAAAAAGCAGGCGAGGGCATTCTTGGGGATAGCAGGGTACTACAGAAAGTTTGTTCCCAATTATAGTACAATAGCTGCTCCCCTTACAGACCTTACAAGGATGAACAGGCCAGATAAGGTATTGTGGAACCCAGCATGTAAAAAGGCATTTCAGAAGCTTAAGGAAGCTTTGGGAGGACCCCATGTGTTAGCCAGTCCAGACTACAGCAAAGACTTTGTTGTGCAGGTGGATGCTTCAAACTATGGGGTGGGGGCTGTACTTAGCCAGATTTCTTCAGAGGGAGAAGAGCACCGAGTGATTTATCTCAGTCTTAGGCTCCAACCCAGGGAGGAATGCTATGCAGCGGTAGAAAAGAAATGTCTAGCCATAGTGTGAGCACTACAAAAACTTCAGCCTTATCTGTATGGAAGGAAATTCACTGTGATGACAGATCACAACCCTCTAATGTGGTTAAACAGAGACAGTCAGCAAAATGCCAAGTTGCTAAGATGGAGTCTGGGGTTGCAAGCATATGATATGTCAGTGCAGCACCGCAGTGGGAGTAACAAGGCCAATGCAGTTGGGCTCTGAAGACAGGGAATGGGGTGAGGTACACCCAGATAGACCTGACACTCTCAAGTGATGTTTCTCAAGGGGCACTTGAAAAACTTGCTTGAGTTCCCCAGGGGGGAAGAGATGTGATGATTGGGAAGAGACAGATGAAGGCTGCCAGCCTAGTCAAATAGAATTTAATACATAATTCTATCATTTGTACAAATAAATGTAAAATACAGGTGTGCATTTTTAAATGAAAAAAAATCACTGTAAAATGTGAACTTCAAGATTCTTACAACATTGCCCCCTTGCTGTAAAGAAAAACTAAGTCAAGCCTTTCAAATGTGTCTTTTGAAATTGAAATGATTTTATGACATTCTTTGATCTTTAAAGTTGGTTCCGGTCAGGCTGGCTGAAGACATTCTGTCTATTGTGTTAACTAAGGACTAATTGCTAGAGTGTATATGTGAAATGCCTTTTAGTGTTGTATTCTCCTGTGCAGGTGTTATCTTGCTAAATAATGCAGGTTCTATTAGCCTGGGAACTCAGAGCAGGTGTCAAGATGATGCAATATGAATACTGGGAAAACCTAAGTGTCAACATGATGTAATCTGGGGAGGACCCAGAGACATGTTTGTTAGTGATGTTTTATATGTAGGATTGTAGCACTGTGTTTTCTCTTAAGATTTGCTAAAGATTAGAAAGTTAGATTAAGTATTTTTCTGTGTAATCAGATCTTTCCTACGATATTATTTTAAGTTTCTGTGTGATCTGTGAATTCTTAGATATCTCTGTGGTGTAGTAGTTTTGTCTTGTGTTTTAATTATCTATTATTAAATATTTTTAAATCCTTCTACCTGTGGCTGGTTTGTGTAGAGATAAGCTCAAGAGACCATTGCATATTTATATAGAGTTTATTGCAATAGGCCACTCTGATAAGCCTTAGACTGTATAGTCACATTACCATTGAATAATAATATTGCACAGTAATAATTGGACACCCTTTTAAGGGCCCTTTAGTAGCTATTATTAACTGGGTGGTGGCAGTAATTACTACCGTATAGTCGGGGTAAAGGGGCACAGCTGGAGAATCTGTGACAGCCTTTCCCAGGAGAGTCTGTTAAGTTGTATAAATACCTGTTTTCAAAGTGTGTGTGTTTTGTGTCAGCTACTTGGCAGAGACACGAAGCACTGGTTGGACAGAGAGGGTACTGGAGGTTTTAGCTTGCAGAGTTAGGCTGAGACCTGGACCCTATAGCTGCACCAGTGGGGAGTCTTATTGGGGACCTGGTGAGCAACCAGCCCCAGACTGACTGTGATCTCTGTGTGCACTTAAGGGAAATTGTACTTTACTGTGTGTGTTATTTATCCTTTCCTTTTCTATGAGATGACCTCCCTGGTGTTAGTGGTGAGGATTGAGGCTCCTTGATTGCTGGGCCAGGGCACGGTCATCACAGTTACTACCTGGCTATTATGTTACTGAAGTTCAGTACTGTGACTAAGGTAGGCACTTCCGATCCAGGGGAATGATTGGAAGTGGAAAAGAATGAAGACTGCCATCGGGGCATGAGCATAGAGAGGGCTGATATCATGCCTGCTGGAATGAGTGCCTGTAGCAGCTTGCAAGTAGCATGGCGCTTGTATAAACTCCTTGCTATAGTTCTGAACATTTTTATTTATTTATATTTGCTGTTCAACTTTGAAAGACTTTCTTTATCTTTTCTTTGGGTGGGGGGGCTTCAACTTTTTATTTATTTACTAATTGCATTTTTGTTCCCCTTCTGTTTTATTCTTTCCAGCTACCCCATTCATTACTGGGTCTACAAACCTTTCCTTCTGCCCCAAGACTATCTCCATTCCACAGTTGAGGCTAGTGCAGAACTTAAGGACATCATGAGAGGTCATGCCATTGATTGCTTCCGCTAGGGGACTTTTTCATTTATGACATATCCCGTGTTATGCTCCCTCCCCTGTTACTTCTGAAAGCTACTCCCCTATATGGACCACACTTGCAACAGGGAACACCTACATGAATCCATCCCTCTCTGCAAGCACCTCAGACACCCAAACTGCATACCTCTACAGCACAGCACTGGCTATATATTTACTAATTTTTAAGGAGGATGCTACAGTGGCCCGAGCACCTTTTGCACTTACAGCCTGGACACCAGGCAAAATTACACAAGTAGTAATGACAGCCATGCAAGGCATCATTAGAAACAAACACACACACACACACACACACACACACACACACACACACACACATAGACAGATAGATAGATAGATAGATGGATAGATAGACAGATAGACAGATATATGATAGATAGATGATAGAAAGATAGATAGATGGACAGAGAGAAAGGTAGATGGATAAATAGATAGATAGATAGATAGATAGATAGATAGATAGATAGATAGATAGATAGATGGATAAATAGATAGATAGATGATAGATAGATAGATAGATAGATAGATAGATAGATAGATAGATAGATAGATAGATAGATAGATAGATAGATAGATAGATAGATAGATAGATAGATAGATAGATAGATGATAGATAGATAGATAGATAGATAGATAGATAGATAGATAGATAGATAGATAGATAGATAGATAGATAGATAGATAGATAGACAGATAGACAGATAGATAGATAGATAGATAGATAGATAGATAGATAGATAGATAGATAGATAGATAGATAGATAGATAGACATAGATAGATAGATAGATAGACATAGATAGATAGATAGATAGATAGATAGATAGATAGATAGATAGATAGATGATAGATAGATAGACAGATAGACAGATAGATAGATAGATAGATAGATAGATAGATAGATAGATAGATAGATAGATGGATAGATAGATAGATAGACAGATAGATAGATAGATAGATAGATAGATAGATAGATAGATAGATAGATAGATAGATAGATAGATAGATAGATAGATAGACATAGATAGATAGATAGATAGATAGATAGATAGATAGATAGATAGATAGATACTACTATTAAATGATGCAAGAATGTAACATTAAGATAAGCATACATGACTGTGCATCTAGGATTAAATATAAAAATTTAGTATAAGTGTAGAGTACACTGAAATGAAACAGACTCATACAATTGTTATAAGTATGAAAAAAGGAATTAAAGCCATTAATGAAAAGTTATGCATAGATCACTTTACATCTGTTCACTAATACCATCTCTGTTCCATCTTCAAGATCTGTTCACTAAAACAGTTTTATGACAAGGTGCCACTTTCGAGACTGCCCAGGGTGCCAAATGACCCTGTGGCTGTGCTGTTGGTCATCTACCTTTTACATTAAGAAAACAGTTCCTTAGAGGAAATGGAGCTTGGAATAGGAAGCACATTCATCTGGTTGTCGGACAACTCTGTAGAACTGTCACTCTAAATTTTAAAAAGGATTGAATAATTAAACCGTGCCACCAAAGTGAAAGATAAACATTTTCATATACTAAAATATTTTCAAGAGCTGTAGACATCATCAGATCAATGCCAATGCCAGCTTACTGGTTGCCATTGGCAGCTTACTGGTTGCCACTTGCAGCTTACTGGTTGCCAATGCCAGCTTACTGGTTGCATTGACAGCTTACTGGTTGCCAATACTAGTTTACTGGTTCCCATTGGCAGCTTACTGGTTGCCATTGGCAGCTTACATTCACCTTACATATTGAATAAAGTTTCCTGTTAGTTCATCCAAACTGCTTTGTTATTTTTAATTGTTCAGTGATAAAGCTACATGAGACTTACTGCATAGACTTAGTGGTTATTGGCCACTTTTAGTTAATTTGTTCTATGAATGCATTGATCCGTTATGTCTTATGCACTTACATGTCCATTTTATATATTCACACAAACACATGCAAATGCGCGCGCACGTGCACACACACACACACGCACACATAATTACAGAAATATAGCTCCCTTCATCTCTTCAAATGAAGAGCAAAAAAGTTACACTCCCTTAGTTTGGTGCTCCAAGCCAGATCCCCACCATCTCACTGCCCCATTCTTCATTTAAACTGTAGCAAGCTGATTGCTACATTTCTACCAAACTTCTTGCTACAACCTGCCACAAACAAAAGCACTGAAATGCTTTTTTCTACCAGCAATCAGGAAATGCACTTCCTGATCTCTCCCCCTTACACATTGTACCTGGAATAGCTGCCCCCTTCATTTCCCCTTTGCTGTGCCTCTGTATGAATACATGTATATACTTAAATATAGACTTACCAAATAGTAACTGATCACAAGTAAAGCAGGACGTTAACATAGAACCAACAGGGGAGAAATTCCACAACTCCTAATTCAACAAACACCTCACAGCTTGGTGACATGTTTTAACATGAGTCCAGAAGAGAAGCATATATGATGCAGTACATTCGATCAGATCTCATCAATCACTTAGCTTACAATCATGAGTAATTTGATCAATTTTTGATTGATCGCTTGCATGTAACCCATAGTCAGCAGAAAGTACTATATTGTAGCTCTGTACTACAAGAGGAGAAATATTACCACACTCACTGGGCACACACTGAAAAAAATGGCTCTGGAGTCTTCAGGGGAAGAGGTATTCAATATTTTTCAACTTAGTGGCAGCAATTCAGGGCATCAGTTGCTCTGTAGGTACTATAAGTACCTTTGGTGCTGTAACATTAGAATGCTGTGGGTTCTATTCCCACACCATCTATTCAATTAAGTACTGATACTGCAGTGCAGATTATGGGAGTACTACACCCCTGAGTGTACTGTCTTGTAAATGACATGTGAACCACGTCTGCATCTGTCTGAACTGATGTACTTCAGGTGGATGTAAAAGATCCTGCAGCACTTATTGAGAAGAACACAGAAAGTTCCATGGTGCCCTGGCCAAATTTCCTCTGGATGCTATGAATACCACCTCTGTTCTCCCTTGAAAAGAGGCCACTGGCATTGTGGGACTAACCCAGTCAACAGAGTGCAAGTAATTTAAAAACAATAACAATAAAGAGTTGTTGCACTGATGAGAGGCATATATTTTATGTGTATTTAGATACCCTTTCAAAAAATAAGGACTCCAATGCATATATATAAAATGTATGTTTTTATGTTTATAAATTTAATTTATGGTAGAACTGCTAATAATCTATTTTTTTCCCTGTAATTTTTTTCTTTTCATTGTAGATGGTATATTTGTTAAACTCCTCATTATAGCAAAACCAAATTAGAACAGACGACTGTTAAAGAGTTCCATTGGTTATGGTGTCTCAGTTTACAGAGTTACCTCCTAAACATTTTTAATTTGATCCCATGGTTTACTAATTTACCCTTCAGCTTTAATCTCTTTTATTTTCTGAAATATGCAGTCACACATACTGATATTTTTAAATCTCATTCATTGTGGCCTTATAGGAAGCTGATTTTCCTAGCCACACCCACTAAATTCGGCCTTAATAATGTTATTTTACTGACAAGTAAAAGGGACCTATGAATACACAAGGCATCACACTTATAGTAGTGGAACTCAGAAGTAAAATACATGCGTATTGATCGTGACAGTCCGTAAGAGAGAAAATTATTTTTGAATTTAATTTTTCAGGAGCTGTTACTTCCTCAATTAGCCACCAGATGGCAACAGCATTCAGTTTTCAAAGTGAGAGAAAAATAACAAATGCCTGTTTTATTATAATGTGCTGAGGTAATCTAAAAGGTTGCCTTGTGGTAAAGTTCATCTGTTTGTCTACAGTCAGGACAGAAAAGGAAAGAAAGAAAGAGAATGGTCCTTAACCTGATTTGTTTGATCAAACTGAATGTAGCTTGTCAAGAGATTCCTAGTGTCATACAAGCATACGTTCGGTGTAATCATTATGAACATCGGGACAAAACAGGCAGTTTTTCAGCCTAAGTATAAATTATATAGATTATGAGAAAGGTTACACCCGATTACCCTCTGATTTTATGAAATAGAAACTAAGTGTAGTGTGGCACCAATCCTTACCAAAGAACAAAAGATGACTTTGGATTTGCTTCTAATGGTTTTGTCAAGAGCTACATGTACACAATCAGGAGGCAGCAGACACCTAAGGGAAATGCTATTTCTAATTAAAAGAACATAAAATAAGTGTCGAAACTGTCACAAAAGAGTAACTCAGGTTCCCATAGCACATGAAGTTTGTACAAAGTTTCATGAACTAATTAACTAACATAACTAATGTAACAAATACTAGGTCATCCAGTTCGTACCTCTCAACTGTGCACATTTTTGCAGAATGTCCAGATTTTTGCCTCATATTTTTGGTCCATATTTCATAATATTGTGGTTTTGTGGCAAATCTTTGGCAAGTTATTAAAGATTGAAGTCAGGAAATAATGACAGACATTTGAGTTTCAGACTTCATACACTTCAGAAAATCTATGCTAACACAAAACCTGTTATTCAATCAACTTTCTAAGTTTGTAAGAGCAATATTTAAAAAGTGTCCCTATTTTCGGGCCTTTGCCCCCCCCCCCCCATTATTTATGGCTTTGTCCAGATTTCTTGTTTTGAAAGGTTGAGAGGTATGATCCAGTTTTGTATTTTTAAATTTCAGGAAAACAAAAACTGTGCTGTTCCAATGAAAGAACTACAACTAGAAAAAGACACTGGCAACAGGCTACCACGGCTAATAACATATACTTGTAAAAGTGAATGATACCACAGCTAAACGTATATAAAATGAACTTTAATAAAAAGAAAGACAAGAGCTTTCAGGCAACAGCCCTTCCCCAGGTCTAATTACAAAATTAAGACACCTCATTTAAAAGCAGAATCAATTAAAAATACATCCAATTAAAAATACATTTCAATAAAACTCAATGAAAAATCTCTGCCCCTTAAGGGCAGGCTTCAAGGGAATACAGGAGTTCAGACCTGGGGCTTTATCAGCCTGCAGAGTAGCTATCCATCGCATCTCTGCTAATTCCATCCTTTTAACCAAATCACCTCCCCTAAAATTGTCAGCCCATGCTTGCAATATCATAAAAGCAAACACATGTCCAATATTCAAAGAAATATGGCTTGCCAACGCATTAGTCAATTTTTTACACTGGATATAACTTAAATGCTGCAATATCAGATCCCTAAAGTACCTATTACTCTTTCTGACATAAAAAGCAGTGCATTCACAACATTTTGCCAAATAAATAATATTACAAGTCATGCAATCCGCATATCCATTAAAAGTAAACAATTTACCTGAAACAGGGTGCAAAAATCCATTTTCAGTTGACACATACTTACAAACGCTGCAGGTCTGACAAAGAAAGGTACCCACTCTGTCACTCAGAATGGGTCTACCAACCTTAGGACCATAGCAAAGTCTCAGTTTAAGGGGTATGTTGTTCTTAAAGCCAAAACATGGCTGATCACCCACAATAGTCGTAATATGATCATCTGACACCAAAATATTCCAATTACATTCAATGACACTGCAAATGGTGTTAATATCATTATTAAAGGTGAAAGTCAGCAACAGTGGCCTATTATTCATACCCTTCTCATTCCGTTGAAGCAAATTATCCATCAAACCCTTGGCAAAAAAAGGAGCCACCCACCCCCTGCATCATTCTCAATCCAAAAGTCTCAGTTGCAATCTTATTCACCATCTTCTGTGGGTAGCCTCTATGACTCAAATTACAAGTAAGTTTAGAAATAGCTTCCTCATACATCCGATTGTCAATATGAACATGAGACTTCCTGAGCATCTGCCCTTTCAGTGTTATCAGAAACATACTTGGATGCATACTCAAGCTATGCAGTAGGTGATTCTTCCAACACGGTTTCCTAAAAAGCTGTGTACCCAGATAACTGTCAATGCCCATAAAAAGGTATCCAAGAAATGAACAGATTAGATTTTATTCGTACTTTTTGAATGATGTTTTCATCCTATGGGATGGAACCACGGAGCCAATTTAGTTATGTCCTGGTGGGAACTTGACTGTCTTAGTTTATTGAGAAATAAATATCAAATTTTATTATATCATCGATTTGTTGTGACGTTTGATTTTTTTCATAAGAGGAGATAAGTAATAGGGTCAAACATCAATTTTTGGACGCATTTTCTGGTGGATATAATCAAATCAAGATTCCGTAATACACCAGTTTGTTCTCTAGATATGACTAGTGACAGTTTAAGAAGAACGACATCTATTCTTGAAAGAAAAAATCTCTAGAATGTAATAACAGTGATTCAGTTGTAAGAAAAAAATCAAAAAAGGCATGTTTCCATGTGTTTTCAATGTACATGTGTGTAGGTATCAACTGGGCATCTATATAACAGTAGAAAGAAACTTCTGATTTTGTTTCCAGAATATGTAACATTATGGCAGATCAGATTAAAATCTGACAAACATCCATATAAATGTTAAATGTTTTTAAAAGATGGCAAAACTCGTATAGACAGAAGTTGAGAGAAAGAATTTTTCAATTAACAACACTGCTATTTGGAACCATGGAGATGCTTGATATGTTTGTGGAGTACGAAGCATTTAAGTGATATCTTGTGTAAAAATTGACTAATGCATTGGCAAGCCATATTTCTTTTAATATTGGACATGTGTTTGCTTTAATGGTATTGCAAGCATGGGCTGACAGTTTTAGGGGAGGTGATTTGGTTAACAGGATGGAATTAGCGGAGATGCGATGGATAGCTACTCTGTAGGCTGATAAAGTCCCAGGTCTGAACTCCTGTATTCCATTGATGCCTGCCCTTAAGGGGAAGAGATTTTTTTTTAATTGCTTTTTATTGAAACTCATTTCTGATTGGATGTGTTTTTAACTGATTCTGTTTTTAAATGAGGTGTCTTGATTTTCTAATTAGACCTGAGAACAGGCTGTCACCTGAAAGCACTTGTCTCTCTTTTTATTAAAGTACATTTTATATACACTTAGCTGTGGTATCATTCAGTTTTACAAATGTATGTTATCAGCCATGGTAGCCTGTTGCCAGTTTCTTTTTCTGTTTGTATTTCTAAATTTTAGTATTCTATGAAGTGGTCGAATATGAAGCCTTTGTCAAACTCTGACAAGGATATTTTACCAAAAGCTGGGGTCTGTACTGTAGCCACTGGATGGACTCAATGGGAAGATGTCCAGAAGAAAAATTCTGTTGCCCTCCATTCCCCATTGAAAGGTATTGTATGCCGCAGTCTATATTTGAGACCTTTATTGCTTCTTCCCTGGCAATAGACAAGGCAGAGGGATCTGGTATTCATCTGTAATTATTACTGCAAGGCACAGTGTTTCAGAATAATTCTGTAATGGAGTCTAAGACTTATTTTATGCCTTGTCCGTAAAAGTCCTTTATAGTGATGATTATCCTGCCCACTGTAGTTCCATTAAAGTACCTGCTAAAGATGGCTTACTTTAAACAGAAAAAGAAACTAAATAATTAAGAAATGTTAACTTGACAGTTAAAACACTTCAAATGTTTCATCATAAAGATACAGAACTTTAAGTGGTTCTTAGAGGCAGACTGTATTTTTGTTGTATGCTATAATTTAATATTTCAATGTGTTTTTTATAACCCTACTACAAACAAAACTAATTTTTACCTAATGGATGTTACATCCTAAATATTAAAGAAGAAACGCATGAATCTTGAACTTTTAACTATGAGATCCCTAATGTCTATCATAACTTTCTCGTATATAGTTATATTGGTTAGTATTTCTTTAAAATTGCTAAGGCTAAAATGTATAGTGATTCATGTGATCAGGGAGTGAATGATGGATTTCAGTTGAACTTCTTAAGTAAACAGATCTGTTCGTTGTGCCTGTTGTTTGGCCTGTTTTGACAGTATATGTTCCAGCTAGATATATATAGTTAAAGATATAGATGTGTGTGTGTGTGTGTGTGTGTGTGTGTGTGTGTGTGTGTGTGTGTGTGTGTGTGTGTGTGTGTGTGTGTGTATGTGTGTGTGTGTGTGTGTGTGTGCGTGGAGTCAGAGATAAACTCTATCACCATAAGCTGCTTTTTGGGCTGGGCCTGCATTGTTCTGACTTTCTGTGTTTCCACAGTGACATGCTTTCTGCTGGGGCCTTTATCACACTGGTTTCTCAGGTAATGGCAGCCTTGAACAGTAGAAATGAAAAATTCTACTGCAAAACTTTCCTATTGGTTTCAGTTTTTACATTTTTCATGTATTGCTCAACAAAAGAGTTTATTTATCTTGTATTAAAACTCTCTGATCTCACTTTTGCAACATTTATTTCTCTGAAACACCTTCATATTTTGGCTCCATTTATTCAAATTTTAATTTGAAATAACAACACTATATCCATCAACATAGCTGAAGCTACAACCTCTTTGAAGGCTCAGAATTTTGGATTTGGTGTTTTCAGACATTTTTACATTTAGAGAGAAGGACATGCACATTTCTGTCTTAAAATATATTTCAGGTATACTAAAAGCTAAATAAAAATCTGTGTCATGCAAGTCATTTACTTTTCACCCTAGTTATCTAGGGGTTCAGAAGTCAGTAGATGCCCATGTGTCAAATACTGAAGACAACGAATGTGAATGGGCGGGATGGTGACCTGGCTTGATCCACTGACCAGGGGCATAACTGTGTGTGCAAAATAAGACCTGTGAGTGAAAATGTGCCTAAAACAAAGTCTAGAACTGTTAAAAGACTAAAAATAAACAATACAAATGCTGCTGACCACTTGCCAAGCAAGATGCTATCTAGTAACAAACAAGCAAGCAAGCAGAAGCCACACTTAGTCTGGGCTAGTGGCATGAAAAGGCATGCTACAAAGCATTCAATAAGTCTAAAAGATATGTGGGGGTACTAATCATTTTGTAAGATTCTGTAAGAAATGGAATAAATCCTGTAGCAAGATATGTTTTGTAAATCCTCTATCACCTACACTCACTTACTCACCTCGCCAAGCGTCTTTCATGATAGCGTTGTTCACCAGCTCTCTCCACAACCACTCAACTATCTGGTACGCCTGAGTATGGTGCGGAAACATTGCTCCATATTTGAAAGCTGATCCCAACTCTCAAACCAATTGTTATTCCTCCTGCAAAGATAGTATACCAATTCTCTCCCCAATCACTTGACTATCTGGTACTCCTGAGTACAGTGTGGAAACATCGCTCCATATTTGATAGCTGATTCCCAACTCTCAAACCAATTGTTATTCCTTCTGCAAAGATAGTATATTAAGCTTAACTATTCTAAGCTAACCTGTATTATAAAGCACTGCTTGTATTATCAGGAAAACTCCCCATGGTGAGCACATTATCATGGATGCCAACTAGCACTTCCCGCCCTCCCTTTCCTCTTACTTTACCAACTTCTGACTCACTTTTGAATTGTTTTTATGTCCTTAAAAGGCCATTGTCTAAAGGTGTTATTTGCTTACTCTTGCCCTGTCCTAAGCTCCCAAGTCAAATAGACCTAACCCTTTTGTTAGAACTGTGCATACTTTTCACTCACCAATTTGGCTTAAACATCTCCTGAAATCTGAAGCATCTAACTGATTGTTTTCTGCACATTCCTCCATTCCAGATGTAGCCGTGCTCCATTCGACCCTCACTGTGCTTAAGCTCACTTCGCTCTTCTGCCCCAACTCCTCCTCCTAGACATACTATAGATTTCTCTGCATTCTCAACAGTTAGTTAATAATCACTATAATATACAGAATCAAAATTCCTCTCGAACAGTTAGACTAGTACTAATCTATGAACCTATTCCCAATGAAACCATCCATCTTGGGGATGTAAACATTTACTGGTTAACACTTAGCAGCTCTAACAAAACCTCATTAATAAAGACAAGAAGACTTCTACAACAATCCTCCAATAGCTTTAAAGCAGATCCAAAAAATTCTGGAATTGCTATAAACCAATGCTACACCCCTGGGTATCCAAGCTAATCTAATCCCTGACAAAACAACTGAAGAAACACTGCTATATCAAAACACTACTCTCCAAGCTAAAGCCATGCTCAGTATCAGCTGATCAAATCCTCTCTTATTTCCTTCAGATAACAGCTGAATCTCTTGAACTCCCAGTCTCTATCCTAATCAATCTGTCCATCTCAGAATCTAAAGTTACCTCTATCTGGAAACAATTTTACACACTACCTATACATAAAGGGAGGAACTCCACAGACATAATCAATTTTAGACCTAGCACTATCCTCTCCCAATCTCTAAAGTTCTGGAAAATGTGTACACAAACAAGCCATGCAATATCTTACACAGGAAAATCTCTTCGCACCCACTCAGCATGGTTTTCCGACCTAAACATAGCATTACTACAACCCTATTATCCTTCTTTAACACTACTTCTCTAGAAAGAGACAACCATAAATGTATATCTTACCTATTTCTTAGACCTGTCAAAGGCTTTTGACACAGTCTCACTTTCTTCTGCTGGATAAACTGTATAACCTTAATTTCTCCCCTGATACTGTTGCATGGTTCTCCAGCTACCTCACTGACAGGCTGCAATCAGTGAGATGGCAATCTGCACTATCCCCTCCTCTCCCAGTTGAAATGTTCCCCAAGGATCTATTCAAGGGCCACTAATTTTCAATCTCTTTACCAAGCTACTCCATACCTCTTGCCCTCAGCCTACCCTCATTCAACATGCTGATGACTCTACAGTCATCACCATTGCCAGCTCTCCCTCTCTGCTCTTATCAGCTACCCAGCAATCCTTTAACTCAGGTGAAGCCTGGTTCTCCAATAACCAGCTCATCCTCAACCCCAAAAAAACTGTTACTCTTTTTCCCTAAAAATGCTAACCCCATCAGATCCTCCTTCTCCATATTGTCACTTAATAACACTCCCATTGAAGTGGAAACTCCTTGGTGCCACCATCGACGATCAACTTCAATTTGACCTACATGTTAATAATTGTATCAGAAAAACCCACCAGAAATTAGGGCTCCTGTACAGAAACAAGAAGTTTCTGACAACTGAAGCCAAGATTACACTCTCTCATGCTTACCTCCTACCAACTCTAATGTACAGCTCCCAGACCCTTACAAACCTCAACTCCTCTCTACTAACAAAATTTGAGTCTTCTTACAACAAAGCAGCTAGATTTGATACCCAACAACCATACAAATCTCATCTCTGTCTCTCTCTAAAACACCTAAACTGGCTAGAACTACCCCACCAGCTTCTCCTCTCTCAGCTCCAGATCATCCACTCTATCCTATACCAGCCCTCCTATTGTCCAGTTCTATCCCCCCATATCTCCCAATATTCTCCAACCCAGTCCCTCTGGAGCTCTACCCAAGATCTACTACACTGGTCACAACATATATAGCTACCATCCTTCTATGGCTTGGAATGAACTCCCTCTCAAAATTAGAACCCTCACACATTCTAAACAATTTAAGACTGCCACCAAAGAGTTTCTAAAATGTCACTGGACTTGCCACTGTACTCACCCTCCCTAAATTATTCCCCCATCTAATTAAAAACACACCCCCTGCTCTCTACTTCGCCTCACTAATCCTTATAACTGAATCTCTCCACCTGATCTGCTAACACCTTTGTGGTTCTTTGATAATACACATACTAACAAAAACTATTAAATATGTTTCTGAAATAATACACATACTGTCTAACTAAACTTTTAAAAATATGTTATCTAATACTCTACATAAAGTCCTAAGCTTGTACATTTTATTCTTCTTAGAACCACTTTCCTGAACATTTTTTCTACATGCTTTAATATGAAATTCTCTTACACTAATTAATGTCCTAAAAGCATACTTCTTATTCTCACTGAATACATTTCTGAAAATATTTTATCATATTGTATGAACTATGTATTATCTTATTGTTATTAATAGTTTTTAAAATGTATAACTGTATAATGTATGGAGCTTTTCTCCCAGGGCCTCCGCTGAAAAAGGGCTCTTCAGCTCAGTTGGACTTACCCGTTCAACAAATGTTTGTTTGTTCTTCTTTTGGCTTTTCCCAGTTAGGGGTCGCCACAGCGGAACTCTGGTCCGCTAATGATTGGCAGTACATTTTTATGGTGCCAAGGTGCCAGCTCGAAGCCCAACCTTCAACAAAGGCATGCCCATTCACGCATGTCTTTCGAACGCCACTCGACCATGGGGAGGACATGCAGACACCACACAGAAGGGCTCCAGCTGAGAAACAAACAGGAGAACTTCTTGCTGTGAGTCGACAACACTACCGCTGTACCACCGCAGCTGTAACAAATGTAAAATAAAATAAATAAAATAAGTAAAATTAATGTTTTAGAGGCAGGAGAGTCATATAGACATCTGTTGGTGCCAGCTTCCCAATGTGCAACTAGAATAAATATGTCAACATTCTGCTGTAACTGCTGTTAACCTGAGTAAGAGCAGTTAAAGCTGATTGATGTCCAAAACCAGCCATTTGCTATAAATACTCTAGAATCAAAAGACTGATGAAGAAACCAGTCAGTGAACGTGGATCCATCATTTCAGAGAATGAGCTACCTGTACATTTTCACTCTGATTCAAGACTGAATGTTTTCCAACAGAGTGTTAATGTTTGGATAATGTGGACCAACAAGTAAGTCTGTCACTTCATGCCAGCATATTAAGCACGCTACTGACAATGTTTTATGCTCGCTAAACTCAGCTTTCCTATTTATCAAGTGTAAGATTAGAAAGTAGGGCTTTGTATTACAAGCATACCTCACAGGATGCGCAGTAGCAAGTCCTGCCCACCACCCAACAACAGGTGAAAGTAAAGTAATATTCATACTGATGGCAGCATGAATGTTCATTGTCTATTCATAGTTCGCCCTTTTCCTCAAGGTAGTGCCATCTCAGAGTTGGTATATTTCATTTGTGGGTGGGGGAGTACTGGGGGGCTTGACCCCCTGCAAAAACAAAGGAAAAGGAAAAAAATGCTTGCACATTGAAATCTGCATGGCTGTCAATCATACATTTTTTTCCATAACACAACATGCTTATTTCACCTGTCAATCACTGAGGCTACGCCCACTACTGAACAGACCAGCCTGCAAGGTACATTCTAATACAAAGCCAAAAACAATAAATAAAAAAATAATCATGTTCCTATGTGGGTGGGCCTGAGTGTTGAGTGCATGTGTGCCTGTGCATTTGTGTGTGTGAGAGAGACCAAGAATGACAGAGTGAATGAGAGTGTCACATTGATAGTGCACACCAATGTCCTTAAGCATACATTCCTTAAACAATAAGAAGTATGAAACTGTAATGTCTGGCATTATTAAAGACTGATCTTAATCCTCAGTGATTTGCTGGCATACTATGAGGGACAGAGAAAAACTATGTTGCAAAATCAAGGACAGTTAAGAGGTACTGGGAGTGGTTGCTGTGCCTTGCATTCTGCATTTTTTTTTCATTCATTTGCTAAACATGAGACACCTGAGGTGTATTCATGCAACAAAGTGGCTATAACTGCTGGCCTTGTGTGTGTATGTGTGTGTGTGTGTGTGTGTGTGTGTGTGTGTGTGTGTGTGTGTGTGTGTGTGTGTGTGTGTGTGTGTGTGTCTGTGTGCGTGCGTGTGTGTTTATGTTGGTGTAGACATAAAATGCTTACGTAACATATATTTTGTATGTAAAATAGTTCCTCCAACAACTACATATACTACAGCAATTATGAAAGATTAGGTGGAGAAAGTATCCCCAGGATTCAATAAAATCTGTGTAGGGTCTGTGTAGAGCCTACATGGAATGTACACATGTACACGGCCACAGTTCCCCCTCGACAGCGTCTCATGCATATTAATCATGGCATGGTGCAGAGGGAGAGCATAGTAACAGATATATTGAATCCATGTAGGCAAAAGTGTAGAGGTTATCCTGTGGTTGTGGATTGTCCAGGGAATTCCAGGTCAGATGTAATGTACAAGGTGAAACTCCCTGCAATCTACCCTGCACCTGTTAAAATGTGCTGTGCACTAATATTTTGTCCTTTCTAAATTTTTTTTTTAATGTCTGTTTGCACAGCACAGTGCAGAGCCAGCAGTGCCAAGCTGCTCTTAGATATATACAACTAACACCTGCTAGACATCTTAAAATAGAAACCGGATGTTATTAATTATTAATTTTTTAATGTCTGTTTGTGTGGCGTGGAGCGCAGAAGAGCAGAGCCTTGCTTGCACATACACTACTGACACCTGCCAGACATCTAAAAATGGAAACTGGATGTAATTAATTATTTATGTCTGGTTTTGTTTAAGATCATTTGAAAAATGTAGCGCAGTGCTTAGCAACACTAATGGGTAGTTTAGTAGTATATGTGAAGGTATACTACTTTATATACTATCCAAGTACCTCAATATACCTCAATATACTATCCAAGTAGCTAAATGGATAGAGTCACAGCCTAAAGCTTACTAGTTCCTGGGTTTGAGTCCTTAGCACTCATACCATTTTTTAATGTAATTTTTTGTTTAATTTAAAAACAAAATGTCACATTGACAAGAGCTGAGTGGTGCTAAGCACTGCTTAAACATGGTTAATGGCTACTACTGTTTGTGCATTGCTAAGCTTTGGTAAAATCATGGTTGTACGAGTTTTTGTAATGCTCACCTCCACTAAGCAGGTTTGTGTGATGCTAAGCAACACAAAGCTTTTTTGAGTGTTACAGTATGACATTTAAGGATGGGAAAGCAGCTATATTGAGGTTAATAGGTGGGAATTCTGCACCATTTGTTGGAGTCTGTCTAATTGTTTGTATGCCAGGTGGTGTTGGAGAGGGTGCACACTTTTGGGTGCAGAGATGGGGTGTGCTGGAGTCCAGGGTTTATGCTTGGCTCCTGGTACACAATTACAAATCTAGGTTGTTGTAGGGTTGTTACCAGGGCTCAGAATGTAAGGCTGAGGTCTGGGATCGGTTGACTAGGGACCTATACCAGTGCTACTGGGTATCCCCCACACTGGTGAGCAGTGTCATCACTACTATGATGACCTGAAGAATAGAAAGAGGGGAACTTTGGACACCTGGGTCCAAGAGGCCAGGGATGGGCATGCCCCAGACATATGTAAGTATTTCTGACACTTTCCTAAAATACAAGCTGAATCTGTGCAAAACTGGTATGCATAATGGTGTACTTCTCTTCCAACAGCTGCAGCTGAGAGAGCTCGCAACATGCAGTCCCATGCCGGGTACCTGGACAGGATGTGCTGTGAGTGTGGCAAGTACGGATATATTATGATAACTGTAGTGCAATAAACAATAAAAACTGTAGTGCAATAAAAATTAAACAAAAAAACTGCAGTTCAATAAATAAACAATAAAAACTATAGTGCAATAACCAATAAACAATACCAGCAACAGTAAGCAATAAGGTGTAAAGCAGGAATGTGGTATCATAACATAATTTCAGTAGAGCTGTATGCATTGCATGTCTATTGTAATGTTGCTGCAATCAGCTGTAAAACTGGAATGCAAAACTAATTGCTTGACAAGCACAGTATGGTTCAAGGCTGTTTCCAGGCCACTTTCAGTCACATGATGCTCTCTTTTCCTCCCACTCCAGGAACAGAAAGTATATGGGTGAGGTAGCCCCCTTTATGGGCAGATATTTTGTATATACTTCACAGATACTTAGCAGCAATATCAATAAAGTGTAAAGCAGGATTGTGGTTTCATAACAAAATGTGTCTTAATACTTACAGTAGGGCTGTATTCATTGCATCTCTGTTCTAAGTTTCTGCAGTCAATTGTTACATTACTTGCAGATGTCCCCTGCAGTCACAGCTTTTAGGTTCTACTCCCATGCCTGCCAACTAAGACATGATGGCTGTCTAGTCTACTTAATGTACACAAACATACCTCTCAACTGTCATCATTTTTCATAATGTAATTATAACTGCCCAATCTGTCTGTTCCACGATTAACAGATAAATGATTACCTGGAATGGACTGTATTGGCAATCCATTTACAGAACACCTTTGTAGTCACGTACGTGCACATTATGTGAAACAGTTACATACAGTTGTGTATCTACATTTCTTAGTGCTTGGCCCACACTGTCCCATGCTAACAGCATGAGAGGTATGTATGTGCTACATCATTTATAGAGGAAATGCGGTCATTGTACTCACAACTGACACTGCACATTTGTATAACTATGTGTTAGCAGTCTTTTTAGGGATATCATCTGTGACATCACTAGTGGCAGGTTTCTCTCTCTCTCTCTCTCTCTCTACCCCTTATTTTCCTTAATTTATTATTATTTATTATTTTTATGATTTAATATTAATATATTTTGTTAAACTAACTATATTTTATTAGAAGACGGTGCACACTGCCTACCTTGACCTAGTCAAAGCCTTTGACACTATTCACCACTCAGGCATAATAGATAAACTCTCCCAACTAGGCAAATGGCTCTTTGATAGAACTCACTCAGTCAAAGTAGGGGAAGCCACCTCTAGTAGTACACCTGTTACGAGCAGTGTACCCCAAGGAACGGTCTTGGGGTCTCTACTGTTTGGGATATACAGTTCTGAGGTACAAGCCAAAACCAGTGGTCTGTGGCTGACCAAGTTTATAGATGACTGTAAGCTGAGCACTGTCTTAAATTCCCCTAATGATGTGAACATCCTCCAAGAGGGCCTTACCCAAACTAATAACTAGTACCGGAAGCATGGCCTCAAACTGAATGCCAAGAAATGCATTATTATCCCCTTTGGGAAAAATGTCATCCGCACTAATTATCACATTAATAACAATGCACTAAGCACGCAATCAGTCATGAGGGACTTGGGCACCCAGGTTGATAGCAACCTGACTTTTGACCACCACATTGCCTCCATTGTATGTAAGACCTTACACATGGCCCACTTCATAAATAAGGATGTTTCATCCAGGAGCAAGAAGGTCATAACATCCCTGTACTCCTTCCTTATCAGACCCATTATTGAGTACAATGCCCCCTTCAGCATGTACCTTGCTAAGCACATGCATCAGTTGGAGAGACCACAAAAGTTCCTGACCAGGAAAATCCATGGTCGCAAACACCTATCCTATACAGATAGGCTAAAAGCCCTGTCTCTCTACTCAGTCACATACTGACTGCTCAGAGGTGACCTGTGTCTGGCATGCAAGGCCATTTCAGACCCAGCCTTGATGGGGGTTGCTGCACATCCATAAGACAAACTCCACTTGCACAACACGCATGCAAGGCCTTAACCGGATCTGTGACATTAATAGAATTTTTTGACGGGATAGATTTGTATCCCAAAGACTGCCTCATCTGTGGAATAAACTCCCTCTCTGTGTCAAGCAGAGTACCTCTCTAGCCCTCTTTAAGAAGAACCTGGACAACTGGATGGGAAACAGAAAATATACCCCTGAGATTCTACCTGTGCTGGACAGGGGAAACAGGTGCTGACTTTGAGGGAACATAGGCGAAATTCTTGGCTAGGCTTATAAGGGTCTCTGGGCCAATAGCTTAGTATCATCCTATGAACCAATGAACCTATTTATAATTGTTATTTATTATTATGACTTAATATTCATTTATTTTGTTAAACTAACTGTTTTGTTGGCCTTATTGGTTATTTCTTACTGGCTTGCTGTTAACATATTTACTGTTATGTTATTTAATGTTGTGTTCCACATAATATACATTAATATGTATTCAGATTAATCAATACTGTGTTCCATTATGTTAATACTAACATTGGTTTGGTTATTACTAACCTTAACTTATTGTTATAACTAATGTACTACAGTAAGTCAAAGTAGGCTGGTTCCCGATGATCCACCTACCTTGCCTCCTCTGGCCATGGCACCAGGGTCCAGCACATCTGGGACCCAGACTAGTGGTGCCCCCTCTGCTGCCCATGCACTACCTGTGGCATCAGGTAGTTCTGCCCCATGGGATGGGGCTGGGCAGGGTTCATATTACATTATTGAAAAATAACATAATCAAACGCTCAGAACTTCGAAACAGCTGCATTTCAAAACTGCGCCCCCCCCACCCCCGCTAAATATATATTCCAACTCCGAGATCACACTACAGTGAGGATAGGGCAAATACACCAATCTTCACTGTACTGTGATCCCACAATGCGATATTCGAAATGTGGCCGTTTCGAAGTTCTGAGCATTTGATTACGTTATCTTTCAATAACATAATAGGAACCCAGCTGGGTCCCCCTCTGGGAGTGGTGGTGGAGAGGGAGTTGTCACCTGTGATGAACTGCTGGTTTTGGTGGGCAGGATTGTGTACTGTTGGCTTAGACAATGCCTGCACCGAATGGAGAGCATGCTAGCCACCCTGGTGGAGCAGGCTTACACCAGAGCCCAGTCTCCACCACTGCCACCACTGGGGCAGTGATGCAGCCCTGCTGACAGCCCCATGGGTGGGAACATGAGTCACACTGCAACCTTGTGGAGGCAGATGGGACTGAGATTCCACAAAACCCTCCCCATCCAAGGTGCTCACCCCCCTCTTGTGGCACATGCCACCCCTGTCTGCTGTCTTGTGTGTCTGCAAAAGTTTTCTCACCTACCCAGTTTACCTCCCCCAAATGTACCTATGTCCCCTCCTTTCCCCAAGATTCCCATCTCACCTTAAAAAAAAAAAAAATGGGCACCTGTCCCAAAAAAAAATTGTCTTATACATAGCTCTCCATTTCGCACGTGTCCACTGAACACATGTAATTTGGTCCAAGTGGCTTGACAACATAATTATGTTGTCCTCACCCCTCTCTCTGGGAGTGAGAGTCCAAATTCATCTACAAATTCTGTCAAAGTGCACAGTTGTTGCTAAAAGAAATGGATAGCTTTGGTCCTTTTCTACACCCTTCCTGCACATGCCTACCTGCCTTTAACTATGTTTTCCCCCCTGCTTCCACCCCATTTCACCATTTTCCTATCTTCCCATTTTTCTTTTCTTTAAAGATTTTTTTGCATGATGTTGCACTATGTGGTACATCGTGCAGCATTGCTAAGCTCAGCTAAATGGAGCTATATTGATATATATGCTTTAAATGTTAATAAACATGTACAAAATAAACACCTGTCCCCCTGCAGATTACTGCATTAACATGCCACGCCTCATAGCTTTTAATTAAAACAGGTGGTTTAAGTAAAATATAATAACTGCAAGTTACAGTCATTAAGTGAGTTTAAGCAGAGCTGAGCATCATGCTGCATCTCACAAACTTGCTGAAAGCGTAATGGAAATAATGGGAGTGTAACGTGGAGTCTGGTGCAAGAGTGCACCAGTAGAACGCCAGCCATGGAATAATGGATGTAAGTGAGGTCTGTAATAGCAGGTAAATGTGCACATTTATCAGCAACATTTAGAAATACATCTGCTAAAACATTAAACATTCATGTTCAACTGGGACTCTGGTGGAGAAATATATCCATATAAAGCTATTCACATAATGATGGATGTAAAAAAGTATGTCACAGCCTGTATGTCTGCACGTATATGTTGACAAATACACCTGCTGTAACAGTGACTCAGTAGCTCAGTCTGTTAAATGCTGTGTATTTAGTAACTTTTGCCACAGACAGTCCTGAGTTCAAATCCAGTGGTGTGTAGCAAGGAAATTACATTATTGTGAAGCCAGGAATTAATGACTGAGCCATGCACTCTTTATCCAATGCATTCCAAATCAAATGTCTGCTTTTCACTAATGGAAGTCACAGGCCTGCAGATAGGAACACAGTTCACATATCCCTATAGCAACACTATAACTGCATAAAGTGTCAGGTCATGCATTAATATGCATTTACAGAGGATTTTAACTCAGGTAATGCAAATGAGGGCCATTGATATCAGAATGCAGCACACAGTCCTTCCATAATCACATTACAGATTAGGACAGCTGCACAACTAGCATACACATATGAAGCCCCTGCTAGTAGCAGGAACTGCCAGCACACACATTCCAAATGAGTACCAGACTGCAACAAATGGCCTGACAGTTGCACAAATGGTTGACGTAATGTTATATTTACCCCCTTTGTTTCTCAAGGACACAGCAAACATGTTGTCTAGTACACTGTTAGTGATACCATTGCCTAACATACTTACCTTAAACACATGCCTTAATTTGAGTGGAATGGGTACCCTCACTCTGGCTCTGCCTCTACAACAAGGCTGACACAGCTCCCACAGTTACTCTTACAGCTAGTTGTCCTCAAAAGTGTTCACACTCTCTGCCTATGCTTATTGCGTGTAGCACACACATCTGTATGTAAAATTAGCTGTTACAGACCGATTCTCTGTGATGATATAGCCTCCTCACCCCAGTAATGTCCAGCACAATATATCAGAAAGGGCTTCTAATCTACATGAAGGCCTTATATTGTGTTCAGTGGCTGCATGTCATTGGTTAATGATGCTGCAGATTAGGTGTGTTGGCTGCAATTAGTATTTCAGAACCACACATTGGTTAAGAGGCATCACCTGGTAATGAGACGCATGTTAAAAAGGCAAACAGCTGGCTATGGGGAACCAGTCTGTATGAGACATACTTCACACAGTAAACACATTGCCAAAAATGTTATATATCTGCACATATCAACAGAGGAGTATTGTACTCCCTCAGGTATGTAACCTTTTTGTTTACAACATGATGCATATGTGTGACTATACTTAGGGGGAATAGGGGTTACAGCATTAAGCCTTTCTTAGAATTGTGATAATTATCTGTTACCCCTACAGAGGACATATAATACATCAAGGATGGAAGGCTTTTTGTCAATGTGGCACACTGCTCTTGCAGGACTGTCCCTTTATAGTGGTTGTAATAGCACACTGCTATTTGGTACTATTGTTCTGACATATTACCGGGGGGGTTGCCCCTAGTGGACACACTATAATGGACTCCAGTGTCAGGTGTATGATCATACAGCAGTATCTGTCATGGCACACATGGGAATAGCTGACTATTGCTTGTATATAAGTTGTATCCATGCGCTTATTAAGTACGTTTGCACATTGTGGAATATGACATATGTGATCAAGCAGTGGATATGCCAGCCATTACGTTCTTGTTGTATATGTACATTGTGTACTTCCATGTATGTGATCTGAACATGTGTTCCCATTTTGTTGTCTTTCAGGAAACATGTATACCAGATGCCATGCCCCTTTCATGGATGAAGAGAATGATATAATACTGGTAGGCCTCCATCAACATCATGAACTCCTACTGTCCAGGGGGAGGCAAAACAGGGAACAGCAGGCAGCACTGAGGACTGACCTTGTCTGTGACATGAATGCCATAGGTCATCAGAGCAGGACATATGAGCAGGGTCGATACCGTGCAACAGACATGATTAATGCTGCATGCAGAACAGCAGCAGATGTGGTCAGGGATCATGGTGTCACCAGTGGATGACCTGCAGCTGAACAACCACTCTTAGCCACTGAGGAATTCCTGCTGAACCTAAGAACACACGACAACTCACAGGCATCTATCACACTATACATCGTGGATGTGGGTGCCACAGTTGTCACGGCAGAGGAGCATCCAGGTAAGCTTAGTTTGATCAGCATTGGAATACAGTAGCATTCAGTGTGTCAAGGTGCACATACTGTTACATGGGTGTCAGGTCTTTGTTCTTTTGGAGGGAAGGGTGTAACGACAGTTTGAATCACATGCTCAGATTTGGAACAAAATAATTAACATAGTAGCTATATGCACATATTACCTTGTTATAGTGCAACATGTGGTGGTACTTACATTACCTCCCCTCAACTTTTCGCATGTCTGTCAGGTATTGGACAAGGCCATGTCCTACTCCTGGTAAACACAGCACTGTTTTGTTACATATGTAGATTTACAGCAATATATTCCCAAAAGTGTCATCCCAGGCCTTCTGACTGGATTGCTGCACTGTCATCATATTTGCCAACTACACAGATATTTTCTGACTGTACACATGTTAGAGTCATACCTATGCCTTGTAGGTGTGACAGCACTGATAGATGTGACAGTATTGTCAGGAGATTACAGATTGCCATATGTGTCAACTGTGCAGAGTCTTCACACATGTTAACAATGTACCTCATTGTTGCTGGTGAGATTGCTGTTTAAGAGCTTTTATTTACAAGTAACTACAGATGTTTGTGGGAAAAGTAATGTCCTCATGTCCTACTATATGAGGTTGGGTTTTAAACAGGTCTGTATTAGTGACAACAGTGCATAGATCTTTACATGTATTGCAACATGGTACTTACTGCAGAGCATAATAGTGCAGGTATTAATGTACTGCTTTTCCCTTTGTTATCACAGATTATCGACCGGGGGGGTTGGTCTCTGTCCCCTACACAACCTGATGTTAGTGTCTGTTCCAACTCTGATGATGATGGTGGCCACTGTGTGGCACTGGTGGGGATTTCAGGGGCTGCATCTGTTCCAGAGGTTGACATCCCTCTTCTGCCCTCATTGTCACTGCACACATTCACTATGACTACACATACCCAGTCCCCAGAGGCCACAGATATTAGACAGTCAGAGATTGGGAACATTGAACAGGAAAGTGTTGCAACTATGGCTCCAGTGAGTGTAGACATGGCCATAACCAGAGAACTGGTGAGATTCCAGACAGGCAGATTAATAGGGGTGCTCACAGGAGGTCTGCTGTCCTTTCACCACCTGTTGTAGGTGTCACATCATGGATCACTCGGCATATGCTTGAGGCCATCATGGAGGCACAGGCAAGTTCTGAAAGGAACTCCAGATGTATGCTCATGGTTATGGATGTAGCACAGTCTGACTGGAAAGAAGGTGGCCTGAAATAGATCACAGAATGTCTTGGAATGCACATTGTCAGTGCTGGAACATTTGGTTGGAGTTGAGGGCTGGACTCGTTGACATAGGTCAGCAACCCCATCTGCTGAGAGTCCTCGTGGCCATGCACAATCACGCTGTGGGTTCTATCTGTGAGCCAATTTGCAACCCACCTAGTGATATAGGGGTTGATGTCTAGATTGGTGAGTTTATCAATAATTCCTGAGTGAGGAATGGTATCAAAGGCCTTGGCCAAATCGAGGTAGGCTGTATGAACAACCTTACCCTCATCCACAACTCTGGTGACTGACTCAAAAAAACTCAGCCAGGTTGAGCAGACGTGATCTCCCTTTCATAAAACTAAATTGAGTGGCATCCAGAGTTTGGAGAGTCCCTATATCCTTTTTAACTAGATTCATTATGATGCACTCCTTAGCCTTACATATCAGACTTGTCAGGCTAATGGGGCGATAATTCCCAGTGTCTGTAGTTGTTCCCCCTTTATGGAGAGGGATGACTGTAGCAGTGTGCCAATTGGAAGGGACAAAGCCTGAGGTGAGGCTGTGCGTGAACAGGGAACACTTGGCCTTGGACAATGCAGCTTCAGCATGTGCTGCAGTAATGCTGGGTGCCTGGCATTCTTCTGGTATTGTGATTGGTCCTTTAAGGGGGGAAAGAGGGGTACAGTGGGCACTAAATCTGTCAGCCAGCATGTTGGCCATATCTGTTGGCTCAGTATAGGAGGTACCATTGTGCAGTAACTCAGAGCAAATCTGGGTATTGCCATGGAGATTCTTAATATAACTATAGAAGGCTTTGTGGTTGTTTTTAGTGCCTGCTGCAATTCTGCCTTCATAGGTGGCTTTAGAGGATTTGATAAGGGATCTCAACTTTTTGTTGAGGCTAATAAGGGAGTTTTTCCAGTCTTGGGACTTCACCTTTTTCTGTAACAGTTTCTTCCTTCTGTTGTAGAGTTTATTAATGGCAGGGGACCACCAGACTGGCTTTCTTTTTTTGGAGGAGAGCGTCTTGGTTCTGTTGGATATGGCTAGTTCCAATAATTCATGTATGTGTTCGTACAGTGCATTTGTGTATGATTTGGCAGTCCTGCATCTATTTTCCATTGGCATGGGTGCAGTGAAGTTAGCCACCTCTGTTTTTAGGAGCCCAAAGTCAACTTTTGAGAAGTTTTTCATAGTGGTTACCTTTGTGGGGGGGGGGGGTGAGATGTGAATTTCCATGGTAATTAGTTTGTGCTCAGATCTAACCAGGGAGGAATTGACTATTGGTGTAGAGCAATCGTCACCCATGTTAGTAATAACCAGGTCAAGGATGTTGCTTCCTCTAGTGGGGGTAAGAATGAGCTGGTCCAAGGCATTGGAACTGATGTATTCCAGGAAGTGTTGGGCCAGTGTATTGCTGCATGAATAGTTTTCCCAGTTGATGGAGGGGTAGTTGAAGTCGCCTAGCATGAGGGTGTTGGGTTGGACCCTAATAGATTCCAGGCTACTTAGGAACATGAATGTCTTGTTCTGCATCCCATTGTGTGTGTTACAGCAGACGTGTGCTTCACATGCATGGGGGCCTGTAACATATAGAGTGTAGTGTCTGTGTTACATACCTGTCTCTCCACCATGTACTATTTATACCACAGTGACAGTGTAGGTGTCTAAAACAGGTAAGACATGTGTTAGTCTTGTCTTGAATATATGGGAGGTATACCTTTCAACTGTCCCTGATTTTCAGGGACATCTCTGATTTTGACTGAAATTCTAGCTTGGTCCCTCTTAATCCTACCTAAACGTGGTGACTTTTGGAGAAAATGTGATGAATTACACTTAATAATGACAATAATTAGAGTTATAGACTTCTTTTACTTTAGAAAAATGCATATTCACTCATGTTCTGTTATTTTGTCAATATCTCAAGTTAATAATGCTAATATATGAAAAGTTTCTGTGATTGTTTCTGGATTTGTCCCTGATCCTCTTGGGATTTGCCCCTTTTTAGTTGAGAGCTATGGTGGGAGGTACACAGTGGGTTCTGACAACTCCTTGTATAGCAGCCATACACATCCTCTCCAAAGCATGTAAGACACAGACTACACATGTACAGTCTTGACACAGACTGCATAGGACATGTTATCTACAATCTGTATTGGTTTACCATGGAACTTGTGTGGCTGCCACAGTTGTAAGATATGCCTGTGAAGTGACATAGCAAAGGTGCCATTGCACTCAGTGATAGCTGTGATGAGCGCCAAATTAAGTATAACAATGACAGTCTGGGATTTACATGCCATACCTTTCTGTATAGGTTGTACAAAACTGAATGGTTCCCTACATCTTACTGACCATCGAAAGTCAAAGGCTACATTACTCTCTGTGTCCATAACTCCATGAGTAATGGTTCGACTGTGTGTGGTGTGCAGACACTACCATATTCTCCGGGGGTGGATGACTTCCTAAAGGATAGTATTGTGCAGATGTTGGCATTTACCATTTGTCAGTGGCTCAGACAACAACTGAATGTGTGTCTCAGGCCATCCTGGACAACTGTTGGTTCTGTGTGGGATTCAGTGACAGCTCCTAATATGCAATCACCTGCTAATGTACTCAGTCAGAGGTCACTGACAGTGGCCATGACTGTAGAGAAGGGAATGGCTAGAAGGGATATTCCATTAATGATGTCTGGAGAAATCTACTCTTGAGTGGCATTATTGTAGAGTAGGTCTCGCAATGCTATCTTCCCAGAATGTGACTATCAGACACTTGCCTATCCACTAGCTGACATATCACTCTGTAAATCACCTACACAGTTTTCAGCAAGGCCTGCTGGCCTAATATTGTCAAACACCTTGTCAGGCTATGGTAGGTGGAGTGAGTGATATTCCCCTCATCCATTGCATAGTTTAACACTCAATGAGGTCCAGCAGTTAGGGCAGGGAGGCATGATCTGGCCTTGAACAAAACAAGCAGTGTGTGGTCCAACGTCAGTAGGTGTATGACATTGTTACTGCTCATATCCATGTTAACTCCTTTCATGACGTTTCATTCACATGACTCAGAGATCTGGGGACACTACTTGGTACTGCAAGTGGTTGTCCTTTCTGCAAGTAAGTATTGCAGTTACTTCCATCATGTTCCAAGAAGAGAGTCATTCAAGGTGTCTGTTCAGAGCACATAAAAACATGTTTGGGAAGTGTAGTATGTATACCCTATGATGGGAAGGGTGCTGTTTTAAATAGGTATTTGCAAGTTGGACATTATCCAAGCAGTGTGTACTGGAAGGACACAATTACCTTGTGAAGACTGTGGAAAGCAGGGAAGTCCATGTAATTGCCAGTGCCTGGCAACTACTAATGCTGGTCTCACCAAAAACACTCTCAGACAGGATACCATGCTCCGATACATTTTCTGTCATCACATGCAAAACATTACTATGATGCTCATGATGAGAAGCAGGACACAGCCTGTTTGCTCATCCACATAGCTGTCCCCACATCATGAAAGGCTATGTAGGCTTCACATACCCTTCTCCAGGTAGATTCTTTGATTAGCAACCTGAGCACTCAGTTGGCTTTTGCATGTATTATGTCTTCTGTTCCAGGGTTGATGGTATGTCACTAGGGAACTGACAAGATGGTGATTAGCAGCACTGCTGTAGTGCCACAATATATTGTGCAATGCCCAGTGATGTAGATGTCAAGGCTTGTTGAAGCAAGCAGCACAGTGCCCGTGATCCATCATAGGTGACAATTTCACAGCAAGTCATGCATCCTGCCATTCAACAGATTAATGGTAGATATCTGCATAACATGGCTGTGAGGCCTACTGCAGCAGACTGGCCACCTTTGGCCAATGTGTGTCTACCTGCCACATGTTGTAAGCATGTCATACTGTACAGTTATATACCCAAAACACGTCTGTGTTCCCACATCATGTCACACAACAACCAGTGTGCTGTCTTGTTGCTTGACAGACATTTTATGCCTGAAAGGCCAACTTAATGTCAGCAAAGTTGAACAAGTCCTTTATGCATGCACAGGCATCCACATCTTCAGTGCAAAGAGCACCTACAAACACTGTATATCAGACTGTGAACCCCAAGGGTGTGGCACCATAACCATAACTTTGCAGGTACTCCTATGACACACAAACACAACATGTGACAGATGTGACTGCATTTCAAACCTTGCTTCCATGGTGTCTCCAGCAGCAGTCATTATATATGTCAATGAGCATTTTGCCAACATGCACAGCTCACATCCTGCATCACCTACACCCACATCACACACACACCTGCATGTGTGCAGCTCCTTACCAGACACATTCCCAAATAGCAGACACCTCAGAATATCTTGCCTCTGGAGAGCACAATACACATAATACTACATGCACCACTCTCTCACAAATCAAACACCTGAGGCAAAACACAAAATCACACCTTTTAGCCATATGTGATTACATTGTGAGACACATTGATGTCTGTGTCAACAGGCTACATATGGGAAAGATCACAGTTAGCTGTCTGTGGGTTGGCAATATGCCATACTATATATTGCTGCAAATCAAGGGATATCAGTTAACATAATGTTGACACCATAGTTCCTGCAGCTGTGTATGACTAAGGATATACATCATCAGACTGTATGCAGACACATGAATGAGCTTAACCAGTCTGTGTCTCTCGCAGGTATGTGCATATCTTTCAGCTGCAGCTGACCCTCACCTAGGATGATGACTCCATACACATGGGAATTGATGGAAGTCAATAATTGCCTTAGTGTGTGGTGTCATTGTAAGGGGATTGACTACATGTCTGCCTGGGATGCCTTGCACAATAGACATCAATGTTTCACCAGTGATGGTCTTTGTCTCTCACCACTAACATTTGGAGTACCGGCCAAGGCTGCTTACAACCTCAGAATGCATCTTATATGCACTGTCTGGAGGAAAACTTTGCAATGAGAACACCATCTTTATACAACATCATGGTTATGCAGCTACATGGTGGGTATGGCAACACTAAACCCCACTCTGTGAAAGGTGTCCCCACCTTGGAATATGTAGACGTGTGTGCAGTCAAGAACATCTGGTTCAAGGCTGTGGACAGCACCATAGCCATACCAGACTACATATCCTTCCACATGTTGAGACCTCAAAATGACAGTGTGCAAGGTAATGCAGGTGGTGTCTACATACTCATTAAGGATAGATGCACATCCAGATTTAGTGAAACACTGTGATTTCCCAGAGACACTGCAGGTGCCATTCACTACTGGTAGGGCATATAATCTAGAAATTGCTGGCTAGAGGAGCAGCTCCAAAAATGCAGACACCCCTTGTGCATATTTGGATGTACATGTCTATCAAAATATATCATTACACCATGGTGTGGGTGGCATTAAGTGACCACCAGCTGTGTTGCTTAGTCATGCTGCAGCTCACTTGCCTAAAGGTTAGTCCATGTCTTTAACTACAATGCCCTGGAGCAGTGCCATGGCATCCTCACAAGGGGGACCAGTGTAATGCATCATGCATCAAACGTACATGCACAGAGATTCCTGGATTTTGTAAACACAAACTCCCTGCACCAGATAGTCAATACACCAACCAGAGGTGCAACCATACTGGAACTGGTCCTCACTAATATGAAAACTGCTGCACACCCCCTACTGTAATGCCTTCCCTGGTAAGGTTAGACCACAAAATGGTCTCCTTTGTAGTAAAAATAAAACCTGGATCCACAGCTAAACCTGGAATATTCAGGAACTATTCTAAGGCTAACCTGCTGCTATTAAATTAGAACCTGGCACAATTTCAAGCCCCCATATACCCTGCAAACACTGCTACCTATGCATAACTGTTCACAGAAACCCTGTACAAGCATGTTAATAGCTATGTAGAGACAGTTGTACCCACCAGGAAGAAGTACAGAACTAACTGAAAAAACAAGCCACCCTGGTGGAATCACAAAATCAATAGACTGTATAACAGGAGGAAGAAACCCATGACAAAAGTTAGGAGGTGCAGCACACAGCAGGGTAAAAGCACTCCCATCAAACTAAACAAACAACTCAGAGGACAAATAAAGTCTACCAAAGTCAAATTTGAGGTAAGTTTTGCCACCTCGGCCAAGGACAGCCACAAAGCATTCTTTAGCAATGTCCACAACCTCAAAGGCAATACACAGTTGTGTGCAGAGCTCAATGTAAATGGAGCCACCTTTACTGAGCCAGAAGATATAGCAAACCTCTTGCTTTACCCCTCTCTCCCCCTCAACCTTCTCTCAGGAAATATCAAATATAACTCTCCCTACTATCACTAGGGAACAGGTCCTTAATGCTCTCTCTAAGAACAAGAACACTGCATCAATGGGCCCAGACAATATCTTAGGACGCCCTCTAAATAGCATGAAACATGACCTATCAGGGCCTCTGGAATTATTATTTAACTGTAGCCTCCAAACAGGCTTCATGCCTCGTGAATGGAGAAAGGTAACAGTCATCCATCTGCACAAAGGTGGGCCATCTACAGACCCTGGAAACTACAGACCCATAAGCCTCACTACTATTATATGTAAAGCCATGGAAAGAATTGTCATGGAGATGATCAACAGAGATATAGTAAACCTCCAGACACTAGACTCAAACCAGTTAGGTTTCATCAAGGGCAGATCATGCCTACTCAACCTAGTGGACTTCTTTGAGAAGGTCACCAAAGCAATGGATGAGGGCAAAATCATTCACGCCACCTACCTTGACCCGGCCAAGGCATTTGGCACAATACCCACTCAGGTATTGTTGATAAACTCAGGAGGTTAGGCACAAACCTGTATGTCACCCAGTAGATAGCCAACTGGCTCACAGACAGGACCCAGGAAGTTAGAATTGGGGAATCCACCTCTACAAAGAGGCCAGTCACAAGTGAAGTCTCTCAGGGATCAGTCTTTGGACCACTCCTTTTTGGCATTTACTTCTCAGAAGTCAAGGCCAATGTCAGTGGTCTCTGGCTGACTAAATTTGCAGATGATTGCAAATTAGGAGCTGTCATTGAATCTCACACTGACACAAATGTTCTCCAAGAGGGGCTGACACAGACAAACAACTGGTATCAGAGCCATGAACTAAAACTAAATGCCAATAAATGCATAATAATTTTCTTTGGGAAGTCATCCATCCCTGTTAACTATCATATTGACAACACACCCCTTAGAGTTGACCCAGTAGTCATGGACTCAGGGACACACATAGATAGTAATCTTGCCTTTGACCATCACTTGTCTACAGTGTTGAGGAAATCATTCTATGTTGCTCAACTTATAAACAAAGGTATGGCATCTAAGTCCAGAGAAGTCATTGTTCCACTGTATTTGGCATTCATCAGCCCTATCATTGAGTACTATACCCCCTTTGATATGTATCTAACCAGGCATATCCAACAACTGGAACATCCACAGTGGTTCCTCATTAAAAGAATACAGAGCATAAGTAAAATGTCATATGCAGACTACCTCAATGCCCTATCTCTATATTCTGTCTCCTACAGGCTTTTGAGAGGAGATCTATGCCTGGCATGCAGTGCATTGTCAGACCTCATTCTGATGGACCTTCTGCATATTCAGAAATCAAACAGCACCAGAATTACCCATTCTAAAGACTTAAACCTTGCCTGTGATATAAATAGGACCTGCTGAAGAGATAGGTATGTATGCCAGAGACTACCCCATCTATGGAACAGGCTCCCCATCCATGTGAAGCAGAGTTCCTCCTTAACCCAATTCAAATGCAATTTGTAAATTGGATCAGAAACCAGACATTCATCCCTGGTTTGGCACCTATGTCGCTAATGAACACAGGTAACCTGTAAATTATTAATTTCTCAAGCCCATGTTTACACTTATCAAGGGTATCAGAACTTGTTAGAGATTTGGGATGCATGGCTAGGCTTAAAAGGTCCTTGTGGTCATTAATCTAGTAAACACCTATGAATCTATGAACCTATGTGTTTATCAGTGTGAGTGACCAATGCAACCTCTCCAGTGTGAGGTCCTCCCTGGTGGAATTTGACCACAGATAAGTCTCATGAAAACTATCAGAACTACCCCCCCCTGCAGACAATACAGACATATATTTCAACAAAGCAATTTATTACCTCGTGTGGGACAGTTTAAATAGCTTGACTGCACCTACCCCCTCAGATGGACAGGTAGGTATGCAGAGCTCTACACCCAGACATTATGCAAGCAGCATTGCAACGCATGGACTCAGCTGTACCTGACAGGAGGAACACAGGCTCCTCATGGCACAGCAAAACTGCATGGTGAGCAACTGCCATTAGTGGCTGTACAATAACAGGTGAACACTGATGTGTGACAGCTGGGGTGAGAGTGCCCCCCTAAAATGGGAGCTTAACCTTATCAGCTAAAACAAGCATACAGTGTTGTTGTGACATCATGTAGACACAGTAAGTGACAAAATTAGCCACCCACACAAAGCAGAACCACAACACACACTGTAGTTATATGTGTAACCTCAAAGGACAAGCCCATATTGTTGGTGAACTCGTACATAATGATGCCACATATAAACAGGTCTGTCCTCATAGGTAACCTGTAGTCCTAGAGGTTCTGTGTCAACTTCACTCCCCTGTCCCCACCACATGTGCCACATGACATTCCTGCAACCTGTTCTATACCTTCCATACCTATGCCAATATCTGAGTGCAATGGCCTTTTGGTAATGTACCTTTCCAAATATTACTGGCAATTGCACATAACAGTATGGTCCCTCACAAGGAAACTTCACATCTTCTGTATCTATTTAATGGGGATCATCTACAATCAGTGTCATTGTAGCCTGTGGCGTATAATGTACTCAGAGGTGATCTCTGCCTTGCATATAGGGCAATGTGTGACCTTGCTTGATTGTAAATGCTGCATATCTGTAAGTGGCATGGTACATGGATTAATCACTCTAAGGATGTTAACCTAGTATGTGATGTTAGTAATACATGCTGGTGGAAGAGATCTGTCTAGTAGACTTAACACATCTTCGAAACAGAATCCTGATTAATGGCAAACAGAGCACCTCATCACATGCCATCTGTATGACTGGCTGGGTGACCATCATTTCACCACAGGGCTTCTGCCTGTGTCCCTCTTGGACTGGAGCAATATGTGATGATCATGTAAATAAGGGTATAAAGTTTCCTAAGATTGTGAGGGCTATATGGCCATTATGATAGGGAAGTTCAAACATCATATGGTTCCATAAGCTGATGTAAAATGCTCTAACAGCCACCCATACAAGCATGGCTACATTGAGGATAGCACAACTTTCAATTACTGCTTACAGGATACGGCATGGCACACACATAATGCAAGCTGGCTGTATGTAGATTAGAACACTTACCTATCTAATGGTACACACTACAGTTCACAGTACGTGATGCGTGCAACACACCTCATGTCTGCTATTACTATCTATTTAGGACATATTATGCTTGATGACATGAGCAGGCCTAGTTGTGGTCAGGCATTTGGAGGCCCACATCACCTGCGACAAATAAAATACTGTAAAACCCTACCTCTTTATAATTTAGTGAGGTGATTGCATTCATGCTGTACAGACATACACATCAAGTGGCCTGGAGTGAGATTAGAACCCCTTCCTGTGTAGTCTTACACACTATAGATCACAATACTTATCACACACATCACAGATTGAGTCCAAAATTACAGTGGCAGCTGGTAGTCTTAAGGGGTCTATATTAGAAACACGAAAGCTGAAATAGGCGAACGCCAGTAGCTTGACACATAAACGTCTATCTACAAAAAGAAAGAAGGACAGAAACACCGAAAGACACAATGTCGAATGGATTTCCCTGGCCAGGGTGATTGTGGGGATGAGGAAATATATCCATTTCCCCACTGTAGAGCAGTCTCGGAGTTGGTATATATAACTAGGGGGGGGTGGGGGGCACAGCCCCCCATGTGGGGGTGCAGGGGGGGCTTGTCCCCTGCAAAAACGTTAATAAAAGTGTTTTACATTGTGTTTGTTTACTTCGGTTTTACTTACCTGTATGGCGCTGTTGCTTCCAGGAATCTGTTCAGTGTTGTGGATTTCGGCATTTCCGTCCTTTGCTCTTTTTGTAGATCGATGTTTATGTGTCAAGCTACTACATTCGCTTATTTCAGCTTTTGTGTTTCTAATATAGACCCGTCTTAAGGTAGATGACATCATCAGGACTTGTAGAAGAGGGCAGATTGGAAGCCAGCAGCAACTTACAGGGCCAATAGCAGTTTGATAGCCACTGAGGGATTCTCAGATGTTTTGCAGGGGGATACACGTGCACATCAAGTGGGCTGGAGTGAGATTAGAGCCCCCACCTATCTAGTCTTATACATTACAGAGCACAGTATTTATTGCACACCACAGCTGACATCTGTTTTATACATGATTTTCATCAAACTACTTGTGGATTAAACAAACTAGGCTTGTGCTGAACAGCATCTGTGGCCTGCACAGTGATATTGCTTCATACTCTTATCTGCATCTAGTATCCTAGCAGTGAGATAATTGTTATTATCCTAGCTATGTAGCTACAGTTACCAGTATGGCCATATGTGGTTGTTTGCATTTAGATGGACAGGCCTGTGAGCAGGGACAATGTGCCTTGTCCATGCATGCATAGACAACATTATACATTACATCACCTGCTCACCTGTTGCTGACATCTAGCAGGCACAGGGGTCTGTAGGCAAGTGCATTATGTACTATTGAGCCCTTACTTTGGATCATTTGAGCAACATTATAGATATGTGATAGTGCAGCTTTACTCACCATTATCAGGGTATGTAGGACAATACAGACATCCACACACATATTTATGTATATAACAGGGGTGTATATAGAAATGTAGCTGTGTGTTTGTATGATATGCATATGTGTTATATAGATATAAGGGGAGACACTGAGATGTATGCTTTCAAACATATACATTTCTCTCTATATAGGTATATATAGGTATATATCTATTTGTAAATACATAGAGATAGATATACTATCTATGTGAGAGATAGTGACAGATGGATATGTGTATATATATATATATATATATATATATATATATATATATATATATATATATGTATACACATATCTATACGTTACAGGTCTTTTTAATCAAGGGGCAACAGAATTGCACTTAGTTTTGATCAAGGGGCAACAGAATTGCACCTAGTTTAACTATGTGTATGATCATGCCCAGTGGGACTGTCAGTACTTATAAAGTGACTCCAGGCCACATTTACCTGTACTGCAGTCCTGGATTTTGTGTGTTACAGACAATGACATCTGTCTCCATTTCTGCAGATCTGCACTTCACTCAAATTGTCCATGCATTCTGCAGCTGTCTGATGTAATTAATATGTGACAGAAGTTCATAATGTTACACCACACACACAAATGATGCCAGAAATGTTTAACTTACATTTTTAAATTATTCATTTATTATCCCAGCAAGTGAACTGGTCATCAATGACCTTTTTTCAACCATGACACAGGTCATAAGAGCAAAGGTAAAACAAAACAAAATGAGCCACACAGCTGTAAAGCACAAACACAAAACTTTACTGCAACAACCCAATAAAAACAAGTAGAAGTAAATGCTTTCATAAGGTACAATGACCAAACTTCATCAGACCAAGGTCATTGTACCTTATGAAAGCGCTTACTTCTACTTGTTTTTATTGGGTTGCTGCAGTAAAGTTTTGTGTTTGTGCTTTATAGCTGTGTGGCTCATTTTTTTTGTTTTTACTAGTTGGTGTTTTCTTTTTTGGTGCAAGCAGAGGTAAAACAACTAACTATAGAAACTTTAGAGTACCTGATCAATCAACATGTTTTTGGGAGGAAACTGGAGTATCTGGTGAAAGCCCACACAGTCATGGAGAGAATGTGAAAACTCCACATGGGCAGTAACCAGAGATGAGGAACGAACCCTGGAGCTGTGAGACAGAAATCTTAATCACTGAGCTACATTGCAGTACTATTCTTTTTCACTCTTCAGAAAATACAAAAGAACATGTGCAATAACTCTATCAGCTTTCTAATTGACAAGCTTTAATATTTAACTAAGGGCTCTGATTTAGAATTATTCTCTTTCTCTGGTTATTTTTTACTTTTTCCCTCAGTTTTAAGGTAAGAGTTTGAGGTATAGACTCAGCCATTAGAACTATCACTTTACATTGCTTGTGCCCTGTAGATCATTGCTTGTATTGTACCGAGTCAGCCACTGTAGCTAGATAGCATGTGCATATAAGTACTGAGCATGTGCAAGATCAGTGCCATTTGGTACAGTCAGCTAGAGTGAATGCAGGTATGATGGAGATGCACGAGTGTGTTTGAAAATCATGAGGGAATCAGTTAGCTTAAGTACATGTTCCAGTTACAGTTCCTGATATGTTTACATACAATAAATATCTTGAACCCATGCAGTGCTTTATCATCTCTTTTGAATAAATGAGACAAGTGACATGGTATCAGAATGGGATCCAAAGTTGAAGCAATACACAAGCCATGAGGCACGAATTTAGAAGTGGAGAAATATACACAGGAGTGAACTCGCAATCAAGTCATTGGTTATTCAAAAGAACTCATTTAAATGATTTTTCAGTCACTGAATGTGTGGCGAAGCATTCAAAATGTTCAAAATAATTACCAAGATAAATGAAATGTTCACAATTGTGACATACGGATAAAAGTATTCAAAATAATTACAGAGATGTTTAAAATACTTCAGAAATTGTTTAAAATGTATGAAAAAGTTAAACAACTGCATTTCTTCACAATGTACTACTTTTTCATATTAACTAAAGCTATTCAAAGTATCCAAAGTTTCTGGAATGTTCAGTGTTTGCAGTGTTAAAGTGAAGCCTTTTCAAAGAGAATGTTGTGCATTTGAGTAAAATTACAAGTACCTGGTCTGTGCATATGTTTAAACGTATTTTGTTGTTATAAACACAGGAATGAAACGGTCCTTGCCCAGTCCCAGAATGAAAAAACATCCACAGTGCTGATAAACCGTTTTAGTGTGATCCAAAACTAATTATTATCTAAAATCAAAGAATCAGTGAGCACTTTCGTTTAATCTATGTTAAACTTCTTCAGACAAATTTTAATGCAAACCTCACTTCCTTTTATATATATGCCAATTACCAATTATTAAACTTTATTACTCTCAATTCAATTATTAACTCGTAATTACTTATTAAATTATCTTCCTGCTCACTGAATATGACACTAAAAAAATAACACGCTTATATAACATCTATTCTTAGACCATTAAGAATACTAACAACATATCTTATAATGATAATGCATGTTGAAACATAAAAAAAATTATATTAATACATTAAAATAATATATTAAAATAATATGTGAAATATAAAAATATATGATGTATAAACATCATTGCTAATGAACTAACATGTTTCTATGAGTGCTAGAAAATGTAAAGAACATTGATTAACTGATATACACATTATAAAGTAGTAATATATATATATATATGTATATATATATATATATATATAAATCTATTAAAATTCATATGATAAATTAATAAATTATTATGATATAAATAATTATTATGATATAAATAATTTAGATTTAAATTAGAGTATGAAAGTAAATGGTTCATACAATAAATATATACACTTGCTCAAGTGAATACATAAATATTTAAAATATGAGAAATTCTTAAAAATGTAAGTATAAAAAATGCGAGTATAAAAAAAATATATATATATATATATATATATATATATATATATATATATATATATATATATATATATGTATATATGAAAGATAACTGCAAATAATGATGAAACTATAGTTATAAACCATGTACACCATTTAATGATGGAATTAGATATATGCATACAACTTGATACCTAAAGGCATGTATTTTTTCATTGTTGCATTTTTTTTCATTCTGGGAAAAGAACTTTGTTTTTGGAAGTAAATTTAATACATTCATAAAATCATATCATAGATTCCAAGATGATATTAGCATTATATGGAATGGCACAATAGATATGTTAAATGAATTTTTAATTTATTTAAATACTACTACAGATGTTATTTAAGTTTACATGGGAAATTAATATGGAACACATGAATTATCTAGATGTGCATCTTACAAAAGATATTACTAATCAAACTTATACAGCAGTTATTTATCAAAAGGAATCTTATTCGAACTGTTTTTTGCATTTTAGTAGTTGCCATCCTAAACATAAAAAAAAGTCTATAGTTAAAGGTCAACTCGTAAGAGCAACTCAAATGGTCACTAGATTTGACCAATTTATTGATGAATGTCATTTTTTACGTGATATGTTTTTGAATAGGAATTATCCAGAAACAGTGATTGATGCATTAATTCAAGAAGCTATTACAAAGAGAATTAATGGATATTTTAGACCTATTCTTGACAATCAAAGGCATAGTGATGCACATAATATTGACAATGTGAATTTAAATAATGATGGAATTAGCAATACAGTAAAATACAATGAATATTCTAAAGCTTTAGTATTAATATTTTTCAAAAGACTATAATATCATTAGAAATATATTAATCAACAATTGGACTATCTTATTACATGATCCTCATTGCAGGACCTATATTAGTGATAAACCTAAGATAGTCTACAGGAAAGGCAGAAGTATGAAAGATATTTTAATGAATAAGAAACTTTCATCTATTAACAATAATAGGAAAGGTATGGGAAAGTGTGGAAGCTGTCACTGTTGCCACAAAATAAAAGTAGGAGAATTCTTCTTCCTAAGAGAGAAGAAATTTAATTTATCCTGTAAATATAATTGTAAATCAAAAGCCGTTATGTATCTAGCTATGTGTATTTCATGTCCAACATTCTATATTGGGAAAACAGAAAGGCAATTATCCCAAAGAATATATGAGCATGAATATGCCATTAAAAAGAAAAAAAATAATGCGCTAGCAAAACATATAAATGAGTACAATGATCATCAATTTTTGTTTATGGCTATAGATTACGTATTAATAGAGGACAACAAACCATGGAATTTGTTTTTGGAACTTAAGGAATTGAAATGGCAAATAATAACACAAACAGATAGTTGGCCTGGCTTAAATGAGCAGAGCTCAATAGTGCCAGGTCTTAAGCTAAAAGCCTTACAAAGAAATAAAATTGAATGATCTAATAATATATAGTAAGAACAGAAGTTAGTTTAGTAAAAAAATGCAGCAATGAAAAAATACATGCCTTTAGGTATCAAGTTGTATGCGTATATCTAATTCCATCATTAAAAAAGTGTACATGGTTTGTAACTATAGTTTCATTATTTGCATTTATATTATATATATATATATATATATATATATATATATATATATATATACTTACAATTTTAAGAATTTCTCATGTTTTAAATATTTATGTATTCACTTGAGCAAGTGTATATATTTGCTGTACTAACCATTTACTTTCATACTCTAATTTAAATCTAAATTATTTATATAATTTATATCATAATAATAATTTATTAATTTATCATATGAATTTTAATAGATTTATACATATATATATATTTTACTATTTTATAATGTGTATATCAGTTGATCAATGTTCTTTACATTTTCTAGCACTCATAGAAACATGTTAGTTCATTAGCAATGATGTTTATACATCATATATTTTATATTTCACATATTATTTTAATATATTAATATAATTTTTTTTTTATGTTTCAACATGCATTATCATTATAAGATATGTTCATAGTAATCTTAATGGTCTAAGAATAGATGTTATATAAGCGTGTTATTTCTTTAGTGTCATATTCAGTGAGCAGGAATATAATTTCATAAGTAATTACGAGTTAATAATTGAATTGAGAGTAATAAAGTTTAATAATTGGTAATTGGCATATATATAAAAGGAAGTGAGGTTTGCATTAAAAATTGTCTGAAGAAGTTTAACGTATATTAAACGAAAGCGCTCACCGATTCTTTGATTTTAGATAATAATTAGATTTGGATCATAATAAAACGTTTTTTCGGCACTGTGGATATTTTTTCATTCTGGGACTGGGCAAGGACCGTTTCATTCTTGTATTTTGTTGTTATGGCAGAGAGATTTCGCAGACCTGAACCACTGATGTTTGATAATAATATTGCTGAGAATTGGCGAGTGCTTGAACAAGAATATGATATTTTCATACAGGCTGTATTCTCTGATAATGATACACATGTAAAAGCACTCAAACTACTTGATTTAGCAGGCTCGGAAGCCATTAAGAGGGACCGCTCATTTGTGTATGCAGGGGAGGGGGGGGGACTGCCATGTTGTGAAACAGGTGGAAATGCGGAAAGACCCTGAGTGCTTGAAACATAAATTTTGAGAAATGTGCAACCCTCAAAGAAATATTACAATGGAAAGACACATGTTTTACATAAGAAATCAAAAGCCTTGTGAAACTATAGCAGCATATATTACTGACTTGAGAAATAAAGCAAAAATGTGCAGATCTAGTGATTTACAAGATGAATTGATAAAAGACAGACTTGCGTGTGGTGTTAATAAGGATGCAGTGAGAAAGATGTTGCTTTGAGACAGCTATTTAACATTGAGCAAAGGCATTGAGATTTGTCAAATATATGAGCTTAGAGAAGCACATGAATATGCTTACGAATGAGGAAAAATGTGCATGCAGTTTCTACCATTGTGAATGGTGGACTATGATGTTTACAGATGACATTGTGATCTGTAGTGAGAGTAGGGAACAGGTGGAGGAGACCCTGGAGAGGTGGAGATATGCTCTAGAGAGAAGAGGAATGAAGGTCAGCAGGACTAAGATAGAATATATGTGTGTGAATGAGAGGGAGGATAGAGGAGTGGTGAGGATGCAGGGAGTAGAGGTGGCGAAGGTGAATGAGTTTAAGTACTAGGGATCAACAGTTCAGAGTAATGGTGAGTGTGGAAGAGAGGTGAAGAAGAGAGTACAGGCAGGATGGAATGGGTGGAGAAGGAGTGTCAGGAGTGATTTGTGACAGACGAGTACCAGTAAGAGTGAAAGGGAAGGTCTACAAGAGGGTAGTGAGACCAGCTATGTTATACGGGTTGGAGACAGTGGCATTGACAAAAAGGCAGGAGTCAGAGCTTGACGTGGCAGAGTTGAAGATGTTAAGATTTGCACTGGGTGTGATGAGGATGGACAGGATTAGGAATAAGTATATTAGAGGGTCAGCCCAGGTTGGAAGGTTTGGAGACAAAGCCAGAGAGGCAAGATTACATTGGTTTGGACATGTGCTGAGGAGGGATGCAGAGTATATTGGGAAAAAGATGCTAAGGATGAAGCTGCCAGGTAACAGGAAAAGAGGAAGGCCTAAGATAAGGTTTGTGGATGTGGTGAGAGAGGACATGCAGGTGGTTGGTGTGACAGAGCAAGATGCAGAGGACAGGAAGAAATGGAAACAGTTGATCTGCTGTGGTGACCCCTAACGGGATAAGCCAAAAGAAGAAGAAGAAATTTCACTGGATCACAAATCTTCCTTGTTAACTACTTTCAGTACACCATTTGGAAGGTACAGATTCTTGAGAATGCCATTTGAGATAAATTCTGCCAGTGAAGTATTTCAATGTGCAATGGAGCAATTTTTTTTCAGGTTATCCATGTGCTATTATAGTAGATGACATTATTGTAGGGGACAATGGTGAAGTCAAACATGATAGAAACCTAAAGAAAGTTCTAAACCATGCATGTGAAGTCAATCTTAAATTGAATCCTTAGAAATATAAGTTCAAGCTGAAAGAAGTTACTTGTGTGTCATTTGTTTACCAACTTACAACCAAATCCATCTAAGCAAGCAGCAATTCTTGAACTACCAGAAAATGTCACATCTTTACATTTTCTTGGTATGGTCAACTATTTAGGAAAGTTCATCCCAGACCTGAGTGACCTTTCAGCACCATTATGTGAGTTGACATGCAAAGATGTAAACTAGTCCTGGTTGGAACAGTACCAAATAGCATTTCATGTTCTGAAACAGAAAATTGTCAGTCCACCCACTTTGAGATATTATGATGTTCACAAACCAGCAACTCTTTCTTGCGATGCTTTAAAGTACGGTATTGGTGCAGCATGCCTTCAAGAAGGCATACCAGTAGCCTATGCATCCAGAAATTTAACCCAAACTGAAATGCAGTATGCACATATTGAAAATGAGCTTTTGGCAGTAGTGCTCGCATGTTCGAAATTCAATGATTATATTTATGGCAGACCTGTTTAAATATAGACTGATCACCAACCTCTATTGACAATTCTGAAATAGTTAATGCATTCAGCCTCAATATTGTCTATACAAAAGGCAAATTTCTATACCTTACAGATGCTTTGCCAAGAGCACCTAGACAAACAGAACAGCATGACAATGAGAAAGCAGGCCTTGAAGTCATGCAAGTCAAAAATGTTTCCTCATTACATCTTGAAGAACTCAGAAATCACATAGCTTCAGACCCAGTTCTCCAGAAGATGAAACATGTTATCAGTCAAGGATGGTCAGTGCGACAAACCAGTCTACCATTTGACTTACAGAAATCTTTTCCCTACAGAGATGAGCTCATAATGGAAGATGGAATCATCATGAAAGGTCCTAAAGTAATTCCTTCAATGTTACAACAGGACTATATCAAGATTTTACATCGTGGACATCCAGGTACTGATTCTACCAAAAGAAGGGCCAGAGGCATAGTATTTTGACCTTCTATGTCAAATGATATAGAGAAGGAAACTCTAACATGTTCCATTTTCAATAGTACTAAATCACACCAACATCACTTCAGATAAACCAGATTCCTGAACTACCATGGTCAACAGTTGCTACTGATATTTTCGAATGGAATCATCAGCATTATTTAGTGCTAGTAGACTTTTACTCAAATTGGTTTGAAATTGACCATCTTGCTAACTTAATGTCCAGCACTGTCATTACAAAATTGAAGAGATTTTTTCTGTTCATGGTAGTCTGCACAAAGTCATATCTGATAATGTTGCACAGTTTATGTCAACAGTTCAAGAAATTTGCTGAGTCTTGAGACTTTGTCCATGTTACTAGTAGTCCTGAGTATCCAAAGTCCAGTGGATTAGCTGAGCGTGCAGTTCAAAGTGCAATATGTTTGTTAGAGAAATCCAAGAGAGATGGTATTAATGTTTTTCTTAACCTACTCAATCTCAGAAACCTTCCCTGAGATAACTTGCTCAGTTCACCTGCTGAGAGATGAATGTCCAGACAGAAAAGAACAACTTTAATGATCAGTAAACAATTATTGATTCCAAATGCAAAGAACAACAGAGTGGTCAAGACTCAAATTTTGAAAAAAATGTCAGTCACAAAAATTTAAGTAAGCAAACCTCTTAGACCATTAAGACAAAGAGAGATTGTGAGAATGCAGACACCTAAAGGATATGGCCAAGTGGGAATTGTCAAAAATATTTGTGAAGAACCAAGATCTTACATTATACAGTCTGAAGGAATGGATTTCAGAAGGAATCGAAGACGCATATTACCAGTCTCCGAACTAGTGATGCAGTAAATTGCCTGTGCGAATGACTGTGTTTCTCAGAGTGACTAAATTCCAGAGAATAGTGTACTTTCTTCAAATAATCCTGATGTAATTCTTGAAGTTCCAATTGAGAAACAATCCCCAGAGACTGTCACTGTTGCTAAACCCAGTCAAAAATGTTATGGGACCAGATCAGGTAGAATTTCCAGACCTAATCCAAAATACACAGCAACTTGGTCTTGAGGTCTGATTTGTTGAGAAATGTTGATGTGATATCTAGCATGTAAATTGTCTTGTTCTACTATTGCATATTGAACAAATCAAAGAGGGATGATGTAGGTCCTTGTGTGCATTGTACCTAGTCAGCCACTGTAGCTATATAGCACATGCATATAACTACTGAGCATGTGTAAGATCAGTGCCATTTTGTACAGTCAGCCAGAGTGAATGCAGGCATGAATGGAGATGCACATGCAAGTGTGTTTGAAGTAATAAGTGAATCAGTTAGCTTAAGTACATGTTCCAGTTACAATTCCGGATGTGTTTAAATCGATGTCTGTGCAGTAACAGAAACCTGGTTCAAGGCTCCTGAGAGCACCCCAGCACTACCAGGTTATAACTCATACCATGCGTTTTGGCCCCAAAACTCGGACCGAAGCACAAAAGGAGGGGGAGTATCTATATTCATCAAAGATACCTACACCTCCAGATTAGTGGCACTGCACGAAGCATCAGAAACCATCCACGTGCAACTAATAGCGGGCAAAACTGCATTTCAGTTTGTAGCCTGCTACAGAACACCCTCCCTATTACAGGAACCCCACCTGGCATTCCTGAGAACACTGGAGAATATGAAGGTCTCTCCAAACACTATGTTATTGGGTGACTTCAACTACCCAAACATTGACTGGGAAAACTACTCAAGCCCAAACACCCTTGCCCAACAATTCCTTGAATTTATAAACGCTAATGCAATAGAACAACTGGTCACCGCTCCCACAATAGGGAACATATTGGACCTGGTCATCACCAACATGGGGACTCTATGTTCCACACCAGAGGTAAACCCCTCATTGGTAAGATCAGACCATAAACAAATTTCCCTGGACATCCATATCCCGCCCCCACCCCCAGCCAAGGAAATCACTGTAAAGAATTTCTCAAAAGCCAACTTTGAACTTCTCAAGATTGAGGTGGAATCCTTCAAAGCCCCTGGGCCAGAGGATAATACAGCCCAATCTGCAGAATCCTTTACAAATGCATTCTATGAGCACCTGCAGGAATGCATGGATCGTGCTATCCCAAATAAAACCAAGACTCACTCCTCCAAAAACAGGAGACCAATCTGGTGGACCCTGGCCATAAATAAACTATACAACAGAAGGAAGAAGCTACTACATGACAGAGCAAAATCCCAAAAAGCGAAGGCATCTCTGATCAGTATTAGCAAGAAACTTCGATCCCTCATAAAATCATCAAAGGCCAGTTCCGAAAGAAAAATTGCCCTAGACACTAAAGATAATCACAAGGCCTTCTTTAGTTATGTCAGGAACATGGGCGGAAACTCCCAGATATGCTCTGAATTGTTGCATAACAGTACAAAATATACTGAACCTACAGACATAGCCAACATCCTGGCAGACAGATGCAGTGCAAACTTCTCCCCCCTTCCCCCCCAAAGGAGCAAATGCCTATCCCAACTGAATGTAACCTCCATGACATCACAGATGCACAGGTGAAAGCTGCCCTCTCCAAAGCAAAAAACACAGCATCTATGGGACTGGACGGTGTCCCAGGCTGTGTCTTACATGAGCTCCAAGAAGAACTGAACCCTCACATTAAGTCACTGTTCAAACTTAGCCTTACTACAGGATATGTACCCATAGAATGGCGTACAGCTACAGTGGTCCCACTCCACAAAGGTGGTGCCACAACGGACCCTGGAAACTATCGCCCCATAAGCCTGACTAGTCTGGTCTGTAAAGCTATGGAGCGTATTATCATGGAACTCATAAACAAAGACATTGGGAGCCTCCAGACACTGGACCCTACCCAATTCGGCTTTGTTAAGGGCAGATCTTGCCTCTTAAACCTAGTTGATTTCTTTGAAACAGTTACCAAAGCTATAGATGAGGGCAAGGTAGTCCACACAGCCTACCTGGACCTCGCAAAAGCCTTTGACACAATACCCCACTCGAGCATCATAAATAAGCTTACCAGCTTAAATATCAACCCCTATATCACAAGATAGGTTGCAAACCGGCTCAGAGATAGAACCCACATGGTCAGAATTGCAGGTGCCATGTCTGAATCCAAACCAGTTACAAGTGGCGTCCCACATGGCTCAGTTCTGGGACCTCTCTTGTTTGATATATACTTCTCTGAGGTTCAGGCTAACACGGGGTGATTATGGCTGACAAAGTTCGCAGATGACTGCAAACTGGGGGCCATAATCGAATCTCCAGCTGACACAGCCATCCTCCAAAAGGGTCTCACAGAGACGGATGCTTGGTGCCAGAGCCGCAGCCTGAAGCTAAATGCTAAAAAGTGCATAGTCATCCCCTTTGGGAAAAACAAGGTGCCCACAAGTTACCACATAGGTGGTAATCCATTAAGTATGGAAGAAGTAATTAGAGATTTGGGGACCAGTGTAGATAGTAATCTCTCCTTTGATAATCACATTGCTAAAGTGGTTAGAAAGACCTTCTATATAGCCCACCTTATCATGAAAGGGTTCGCATCTAGATCAAGAGAGGTCATTGTGCCCCTCTACTAGTCACTCATCAGGCCCATAATTGAATACAATGCCCCTTTTGGGATGTACCTTACCCGACACCTGCAGCAACTGGAGAGACCCCAAAAGTACCTCACCAAGAGGATCATGGGCTACAAACAGATGTCCTATGCAGCTCGACTAAAGAAACTCCAGCTCTACTCAGTTGCTTACTGCCTACTCAGAGGCGATCTATAACTGACGTACAAAACCATGTCAAACCCAGAATTAATGGCCATGCTCCACCTCAAAAAATCCAAGTCCCTTAGAGCTACACGCTCCAGGGACCTAAACCTCAGCACAAAAATAAATAGGACATGCTGGAGGGACAGATTCATTTCCCAGAGTCTCCCTTCACTCTGGAATAGAATCCCAATTCATGTTAGACATAGCCCCTCGCTGACCCTCTTCAAGCGAAATCTGGACGCGTGGATGGGAAATCACAAATTCACCCTTGGGATCTCTTCTGTGTCCCTGCTAGACAGAGGCACAGTAAACTAATCTTAAAAGGGTACCTTCTGTGACCTACTTCACAGAGGCACAGTAGGCTAATCTAATAGGGAGGCGGAAGCCAAATACACTCTGGCTAGGCTTATAAATGCCCTAGGGCAGATAGCCTAGTATCTACCTATGAACCTATTATGTAAAATAAATATCTTAAACCCATACAATGCTTTATCATCTCTTTTGAATGCATGAGGCAAGTGACATGCACCATGTTTGATTCTAAGTTGACATACAATAGATGCACACTTCCATGTTTTTTTGTGAGTTTCCACTGGCATCTCAAGTTTCCTCCCATGTTTGCGGACAAGTATATAGGAAATGTTAATTTATCTGTAAGTGTACACTTGGGTGTAACTGTGTAGGTTTGTGTGCTGTACCATGGACTGGTATCCCACACAGGGATGGTTCCTGCTTTGCACTCAGTACTTTCCGGCAGAAGTTCCAGTCCTCTGATAACCCTGAACTGAATGTAACCCATAATTCTGAACTGAATGTAAGCTGGTATGAAAAATGGATAGATTGAAGAAAATAAAAAAAACAGGTTTGGAAGTCATTTCTACTTGAGAAAAAATAAAGTGCTTTACATAATATGTGAGCATTCAGATAAAGATTGAGATGGTGATTTCCTATCATCTTTCTGTTTGGGATATGCTGATATCAGTAACAAGGAATATTTTTTACCTGGGTGTGATATCTTACAATATGACACACTTAGTAAATCTTTATCTAGGTATAATTTGTGCATCTATTCATTACACAGCATGTTTGAAAAGACAAGTAAATTACGTAGTGCTATCTTAAGCGTATGGAGCGCAAAGAAGTAGGAGGTTGTCGCCTGTCAAGCTGTCACTTTCCTTTGTTTGCCTCACGCAGCAGTAAGCATTTGCAACAACCTAGCATTCACGAAATGCTAACATTTGGATTAGAGTTGACAATAACTATGAGCTGATAAAATATTATGTCAACAATGGCAGGTACATTTCAAAGCTCTATAAAAGCTCCCCTAGCGAGAATTCTCTAGTGTCCCTGTATTTGTATTTAATGTTAATGTTGCAGCACACTAAGAAATACAGAGATCTCTGATAGTTAATTTAAAAATGCATCCCTGTTATTTTTGTGAACCTAATGGTATGGAAATATGACATAGAATGAGATTGTTTTATTAAGTATTGTTTCTCTTTGAAGCCATGGCAAAGTCTGGTACACAAAAGGCAGAAGAAAAAGATCATCCTCTTGGAAGCTCAGTGATCATGTTAACCGACCTGTACCAACTCTCTAGAATACTGCCCGAACCCATGTGCCATATAGTATAGCTGTAGCGATTACTACACACCCAGTGCTCCTCCTGGAACTCTCTAGAATACTGCCCGAACCCATGTGCCATATAGTACAGCTGTGTCGCTTACTACACACCCAGTGCTCCTCCTGGATCACGTTACCCGACCTGTACCAACTCTCTAGAATACTGCCCGAACCCATGTGCCATATAGTACAGCTGTGTCGCTTACTACACACCCAGTGCTCCTCCTGGATCACGTTACCCGACCTGTACCAACTCTCTAGAATACTGCCCAAACCCATGTGCCATATAGTACAGCTGTGTCGCTTACTACACACCCAGTGCTCCTCCTGGATCACGTTACCCGACCTGTACCAACCCTCTAGAATACTGCCCAAACCCATGTGCCATATCGTATAGTATAGCTGTGGCGATTACTACACACCCAGTGCTCCTCCTGGAACTCTCTAGAATACTGACCGAACCCATGTGCCATATAGTACAGCTGTGTCACTTACTACACACCCAGTGCTCCTCCTGTTAATAAATAACTGCATTATAACAAACCAACACAAACCAAGAGTAAATCAAACAAAAGCATTGTAGTGTCTGAAGGGCATAATTTCTGGCAATGACTACAGTTGGGGACCAGAGGTCCAAGCCTTCTACAGTGGGGAAAGAATTGAAAGACCATTTGAAGCTTTGCCTGCATTGACGTCACTGCATGTCTGGAATGTGTATGGTGGGGGGGGGGCTGTAGACAGGGTGTAATTAAGATCTTAATTACCAAATGACAACAGCTTGCAACAGCCTGACTCTCAGCACATCTGGCAATGAGGCTACAGACAGTGATGGAGTAAAACAGTGAGAAGAACAAAACAGAGGCTTGATGGACTTGACAAAAGAGAGAAAAAAACAATTAAAAAAAGGAAATGCTGACGCAGCAAGGAAGCAATGCCCTTGATTGTCTGTTTTTGATGAGTTTCATAGTTGTTAAAAACAGATGTTCAAAATAGCATTTTTGTTGCATTAGATTTATTATAAAACACTCTTTGATGCTCTATTTTTAGTGCAGGGGGCTCCTTGATTTCTACAACAACTGCATGCACCACTACTTAAGTAAGGATAATCGTACATCTGAGGGCCTAAAAGAAAAGTATAAATCCGAGGTTTCCTTTTCCTTCTTCTCTAAGGCATTACAACCTCACAGTGTTAAGATGGAAGTAGCAATGCAGCTGATGTAGATTTCCCAACAGGCAATACAACCTCAAAGTTTTAACATGGAAGTAGCAATGCAGCTGATGTAGATTTCCCAACAGGCATTGCAACCTCACAGTGTTAACATGGAAGTAGCAATGCAGCTGATGTAGATTTCCCAACAGGCATTGCAACCTCACAGTGTTAACATGGAAGTAGCAATGCAGCTGATGTAGATTTCCCAACAGGCATTGCAACCT